>NW_026849568.1:0-55839 GCF_030869305.1 Colletotrichum tamarilloi | reverse complement strand
TCCTCGAGAGCCTGACGAAGCTGATCTTCGGTATATTGAGGCATTATATATAGAAGAAGACATGTGCAAAAGATGAGCCCATTTGGACGCGAATTGAAAATGTTGTGATAAAAGGAGGTTGGGGGTGGGCATTGGGTTGTGGTGGATTTTCGCGTTTTTGTGGGTGCCAGAAACAGGGGGGTGCCAGGAAGTGGGTATGTTGACTTATTATATACTGCCAATTGCCTGCCCCCCCCCCCCCCCCTTCCTCCCTTTCTTGTCCCAGGCCTTGCACGAGATCAAGCAGCGGCTGCCCAATTCACGCCTTACTTGGGCTTGATCAGGCTCAATTGATGGTCGAGGCGTACAGGAACAATGCAAAATATAGAGACTAATTGCGCTCTTGCATCAACTAGTCCAGACTCGACATCATCGAACTGGCGCGGGTATTCAAGCAGATCCCCAAACTCGAGGTCGAACAGGAACTGGTACAGGCATTGTACGGTAACCCTGATTCCAGATGCTTTGAGGAGAATGGCGGCGTCGAGCTCCACTCTTGGAAAGGGAAAGAGCATTGACGAAGTCTCCGAAGTAAAAGATGGGTTAACAGTCATACATGGTGACTTCCGATTTATCGACGAGTTCCTACCGAGATCATGTTCCCACGCCAGACTAAATCTTTCAGACAGGGTGTGCTTGACATCATCGACGCCAATAGGCTGTTCAAATCCATCGCTCGCCTTGCCGAGCCTGCAGTAAGGCTGTATCAACTCCAGAAGTCTGCATGCGCGGCGGGTGAAAGGGAACAAATCTTGTGAGCTTGAATTGGCCTTGGAAAACCATACCTGAGGAAGGATCAGGGTTGGGAAACCACTTCGTGACCAGAAGCTCGCCGAATGCTTTGGGATCCTGTGCGAAGATTTCCCTGGCCTCGAGTAAGCTGTGTCGCATACCTTAGTTTTGCCCTTCCTTGCGAGTTGTATCGCTTCTAATTGGCGATAGATTCTATCACAATCTTATCAATGTTATCAACTCATTTAATCGTCCTTGCGCGGCCCTGATTGTCGCAGGAGAATTGGACGGTCGCGACCGCACGGCTGATATGTCGTATTTGCTCTGGTGCCTCGAGCATCGCACACACGCTTACTCTTACATGTAGTTTGCCTGTGGATGCGGGTTATGTCGATGATGACGAATCCAAGACCTGTTCAGATCTGCATGGCGTAATCCCCGGAGATCCAGCTCGCAATGCCAAAACAGTGACTGCATCAGTGGCAGTATCTCGCAGCAGCGTTTGAAGGCCCGATGTTGTTCAGATGGCCATCCCGTCGGCCACCGCAGGTTCGCCGTGCCTTCGGCGAAGGCAGGAGAATATCAAAAAGCCATCCGCGCGCACCGAATGCGATCATGATATATGCTGCGCCAACCCCTTGATTTTCAACGTCATCCAGGGCAGTGCTTCTGCCTCCCCCGAACGTAGATCTGCCGAGCTCACAAAATCCCCGGCGGCTTCCCGGCGGGATACGACGCTCACCGTTCACGGACTGTGGGCGATCGGGCTCCGAAATGACCCTGCAGATGTCATTTGCTTGGCCGACTTAGCGCCGCGATAGTGCCAAGGGCCGCATACTCCCCTGTCCGTCCGCAGCCCTGCCTCGAGGGAACGCGGCAACGCGACTTCGCAGGCGACGGCGGACTTGGTTGCACTACTGGCGTGCGGATTCGGATGCAGGTACGCAAAGACTTGGTCTCTGGCCTGTGACTGCGATGTAAATGGGATCCAGTGAGCTTAAAGCATGTTTCGTCTGAAGAGCACAGCCTGAGAAGGCCGCAGCAATCACAGTTCTGGGTTTGAATGTTTAGGTTGGCACGGGTTGCCACCGTGGCTGTTATTCTCCGCGGGACATCAATGATTCTGTTTAGATCGAGGGGCCTCCCGTGGTGTTGTCGCCAACAAGATGATCGGGAAAAGTGCCAAAGTGTATGGGTTATTCAGCGAAACACCCTCCTCTCCAGTCTCAGCCCCCCTAAAACGCACAGATGGGAAAGATACTGTGTGGGAAAGTTTCGACATGAGCCACTTAGGTTTGAGACTCTACCGTTGGTCATCCCGTCTCACCATTTTAGCCCACATCGAACAGAGAAGAGAAACCCTGGCCGGGACGTCCCATTGGTGCTTCAGCCCAACTTGACAAGCCGCACGGCTTTTAATAGCATGAACGGCCTCCCGGCACGGCACATCGGATGGTGGGCGCTGCCCCGAGCGACCAGCTGCAGGTGTCAGGGAAGAAGAAATGGTACAGCCACCCATGCACACGCGTCCCCCTCAATAGATTTCACCCACTAATGAACCCCACCATGGCAACTCCACTGCCGGGAGGCCGAGTGGCAGGTCTTTGCCGTTGCCAAATGCTCAAACGTACGTCAGCCTCCTTGAGATGGGGTGGAAGTGAGGTGGTTGGCTCCAGCTTGTCCAGCTGGAACTCGCGTGATGGGTTCTCCTAGTAAAGCTCAAACACCAGGTATCCATGTATCCTGTCGATTCTGCCCTTCTTTAATGGAGACGATGACCCGCCATCGAAATAAGGGGGCGGGTTTGGTTTCCATGGTTCTTCACTGAAAGCCTCAGCCATTTCTCTCGTTCTATCTCTTCTCTTTTAAAACTTCTTTCCCTTCCAATATACTATCGTTGAATTGAATTTTAGAGGGTTCTTCCTTCGCCGTAAAATTACTCACAATGGCATTGTCTTTCGTTCGTCAAGCGTCGCTCGTTGCGCTTCTCGCTTCTACAACTTTCGCTCAAACTTTTACCGATTGCGACCCTACTAAGAGTAAGTTAAACTTTGGATCCGCATTCATTTGAGGATATTTCGACATGTCCTCCACCTCATGGTACTCTATGCTTTGGTGGATGAGTTGTTTTGCTAACACGAGATAACTTAGAAACTTGCCCCGCCAACAAAGGTCTGACAAAGAGCACCTATGAGGTTGACTTCACCAAGGGCGCCGACAACGATGCCTGGACCGTCACCGCCGGCAACATCACCTACGGCACTGATGGCGCCGAGTTCACCCTGAACAAGAAGGGTGATGCCCCCACCATCGAGACATCGTGGTACTTTTTCTTCGGCCGCGCCGAGGTCCTCATGAAGGCTGCCCCCGGAACAGGTATCGTCAGCAGTGTAGTTATCGAGTCCGATGACTTGGACGAGGTCGACTGGGAGTGGCTCGGCGGCAAGGATGCTGAGGTTCAGACCAACTACTTCGGCAAGGGCAACACCACTAGCTACGACCGTGGCGCGTTCCACACCATCGCCGCGACTCAGACCGAGTACCACAACTACACCATCGACTGGACCAAGGAGGCCGTCACCTGGTACATCAACAGCAACCTCGTCCGCACCCTCAATTACGCCGATGCCCTTGGCGGCAAGAATTTCCCCCAGACCCCGGCCCGCCTGAGACTCGGCATCTGGGCCGGCGGCGACCCGGACAACAACGCCGGCACCATCACCTGGGCCGGTGGTGAGACCGACTACACCAAGGCGCCTTTCACCATGACCGTCCAAAAGGTCTCCATCACCAATGCGAACCCCGGTGGCTCTTACACCTACAGCGACATGACTGGTGACTACTCGAGCATCAAGATCGGCGCCGCCACCGACGACAGCACCAACGCCGGTCAGAACGACACCACTTCAGGTAACACAACCTCCGAATCCGCCTCCGGGAGCTCCGACGCGACAGCGACGCCTTCCTCTGGTTTCCCCGTGTCCTCGGGCGCCCCGCTGAGAAACTCCACCACGACAGGAACCACGATCCGTCCGACGGTTGCTCCCTCGGCCACCCAGTCTGGCTCGTCCGCCAGCGCTACTGCCTCCACCGGCGCCAGCGCTGCCGCTGGAAAGCTGTTGACCGGCGCAACTGTTGGCACTGGTCTGTTTGGATTTGCTCTCGTCGCGATGGCTGGCCTGTTTTAGAAGAGATATCCCCCCATTTGTTACAGTAGTGTGTATGTAGTTCTTCCCACAACAGTTAGATAATACAGGACCAGAAGAGTCCTACTTTACAAAGTTAGCCCTATATCTGGCCCGCGGGATGCGATAAATTCATGTGATTTTAACCCTTACTTCGATGCAGGAGAATGGGGGGGGGGGGGTGTGTGTTTTGGGATGCTTCCAGCACATACGTCGGTGGTAAATACGACGGTCCAACTCGCCCGCGAGGATGAACCCCGTGTGGTATGCAGTTGATTCATGTATGGTTTGCGCCTGAACGCTCAAACTTACGCTGAATTTTCGAGGAGGGATTATTCCGTTAAGTCACAAGGAATGAAATTACGAAGCCATAACATTTCCTTATTCCCTTACTTTCCCTTTTTCCTCTCTTCACGATGTCATTTCTTGTGATGATGAGAAGGACGTTGGGAAAAAGTTTTACATGGCGCCGCAGCCCTGGAACCACCTTTGCACTCGGGTACCTGCATTTAGTCTTGAGCTGCATCGAGTACACTGTATTCATTGGCTCGTTTGTATACCCGAAGGCCTTCCTGAATTTTTGATACTCACCGCTGCTACCTTTAGAGTCCGATAAGGGGCCCAAACATGAGGGGGCCGTGTCAGGTCCTCGCATTGCACCCTTGCTGTCCCAAACTTCAAGTTCGTCTGATCGAATTCCATGACTCAATGACCTCCTGACTGCTATGTCATTATGCAAAGAAGCGAGCGCAACAGGACGGCTTTTCTACCACTCATCAAACTGGAAAGACCTAAGGAGTTCAGACATTGCAGAGAAGGTTATCAGCTACTTAGAGAAGATTGTAGCGAGTTCCTAGTAAGAGAGGTTCGCTCTTTGGAGCGAGCCTTTGATAGTTCAGTAATACCCACTTAAGGCTTCGTCTACCCTGATTCTGAGTCGGGGATCCCCGAGACTTCAAGGGCATTCCTCGTAGAGTGCTGCTAATTGACTTCACAGGGTCACAATGACACTGGATCATAGGCTCAGAGGCTCTGCGAGAGATCTTTCCAGTGATCCCGGGAGTCTCATCATTATGCTTATTAGTGTGCTCTAGATTTGGAGACATGTGGCAAGCCATGATGCCGATTCAGTTCAGCTATTAGATATGGATATTGCAAGACATGTACTGAGTTACTCTCTGAATACTTTCGGTATCGCGTAAACATGATTATTCATTCACAGAAAATGGACTCAGGTTTCGGTATCGGGATAGCTACCTACTTCAAACCTCTGTTACGCATTGCTCTAAATGCTTATGTTCCGTCCGAACCGTATCATCAATCTATACACTGTATGTTCCTTGGCCTAACACTGCTCATATTGGCTTCACTCTACACATGTCGCTGCTTCAACCTAACAGCACGGGATTGATGGTCGCCGTTATCCTCGTCGAATTCAGTTCAGCGCCAGGGCAATATCTTCCATTGATGGTAAATCCTGGGCCGCTGTACCTTCTTATTCACCTCAGCGAGGATGATCCACCGACGGTCCTTGATAACTCACATTTCTGTAAGGACTGGCTGAGGTATTTCCGCAACTCGTTGCCCGCAGAATGCGCGTGGGGAAGTATGGACGATCTCGAAGAATCTAACTTGGTAGCTAGGATGCCCAGAAGCAACTTCATTCTGACTAGCACTTCGTATCTATGTAGTTTTGATGCTCGACAGAAATGAGATCTGCGGGGCAGCGAATGGGTTGGGGGCCACTGCCTGTGTCGCTGTGAACAGCACGACTCGTTCTTCCCCCACTACTCTATCAGGATCGCAGAACTTAAACATGGTAACCTTAACAATGGAAGCCAAAGTATGTACGAGTCAACTTACCCATGACGATCTACAACTCCAGGTCTTCATTCAGCAGTAGAACAATTCTAGCTGTTCGTAACCAATACTGAATATGGACTCTAGTTTATTAGAGTTCAGAGCTCAACTCATTTATGCCGACAGCCGAATCATGAAGGACACTTTACCTGTCATCTGTGGATAGGTTCCGACGATATACTACTGTGATCATCAGATGATAGGCGTCTCATGATGTTATAAACTCTTTGTTGTTTCCGCGTACTTCAACTGTGCTCTCATTATCAAAAGCCCATCCACACCAAGTCTCTCGTTCAGCAACCTCCACTGTCCTCTTCAAACATTCATTTGCCGTCGCTGCCACAACATTCAAAATGCGTGCTACTACTTTCACCGCTGTCTTCGCTTCCCTTCTCACGGCTGTTGCTGCTGTTCCTCAGGGCTTCAGCTGCAAGGTAGGCACCGAACACTAGCTTCCAAGCCACGCAACACTGGCTACGAGGCGTGACCCGCTGGATCGGCTTGCTAATAAGTCATCAAAGTCCGAGGGCTTCTGCACCTACAGCGACCCCAACTGCAACTTCTGCCTCAACATTGATGCTGCCGCCAAGATCAAAGTCTGCCAGGCCATTGACCCCACCTACAAGAGCGCCCCCGGCGACATCACCCGTGGACCTTCGGGAGTAAGCAAACCCCATCACGAACAGAGTCCTAATTGGCATAGCAACTCAAGCTAACTCACTCTTCACCTTGTAGGCCGACTTCCAGTGCGTGGTTACTTGCTGCCACTAAATGAGGGATGTCATTTAGAGTTCACGATGCATAGCCTAGCTTATCCAGAGCGCATCTAGCTTAAAGTCTTAGATAGAGCATACGGATACAAAGACGAACATGTCTTGAACTCTCCAGGCCCTTGGTTGCCTCCTTCTCCTTGGAAATTGATATTCATTACCACGCGAGATCTTTGTTTGTCAGGTTTTCCAATAACATTTCGCTGTGCTAAGAATCAAGCTCCAGCAACGAAGATCGCGGCGGGGTTTGTGGTGGCTGTCCGAGAAAGACGGCGTCTACACTCCCCGAAGTAAGCAAGTGGCTGGGGTGTGTGACAGCACCCTAGAGTCTGGTGGCTGTGATGAACGTATGGAAAGGGCTTTTAGCTGTCAAATGTTGATGGCCTAGACAAGTCGGAGACCGATTGTCTAGCTGTAATTGGTCTTAGACCCTTGACGTCGAGACATAGTATGGAATGTATATGCACATGACATCGGACAACGGATGGCAACGAGGCCCGGGCTGAACAGACGTGGCGCTTATTTAGCAGTAAAATCCACATTTTCCCCAAGGATTGTATGGACTGAGCGGCGCTACGGAGGCACAGATGCCGACAAGCTCATCAGACGCATGCCAGCAACCACGTCAATGTCGGCACGGCCCTTCTACCAACCTCCGATGGCCGGTTGCAGGACGGTGGGAGATATCAAAGCAGTCGGTTCATATAGAAGCTGGGAGAGCAGATATCAAGATGATGAGGCTGCAATTCTTACGACTGTGTCTTCACTCCTGGGCCTGAAATCATACACGTCAACTTGAAAGCATTCAACCCATTGAAGCTCTGGCTTGACTGGAGGTCTTATCACTTACAACCCCCAACATTCGAAATCTTTTCGCGCATTCGCAACATCGAACGAACTCTAATTGAACTTTACGACCCCTGCCAAGAACCAAACTCAATTCCTTTGCCATCCAATTCTGCCAAGCCATGTCAACTTCAACACCGGCCACGAGTGGCCAGCAGGTAAGTTACCCTGTATCACCGTCATGTTGTCACCGCTGACACCGCATAGACGCCGAAAGGACCTCCTTATGCACCAGTTACAGCTCTTCTGGGCTTGACGCCGACCGTGAATGTCGACGTGCCAATCTGCGCCGTCCTGATCGTTTTCTTCCTTAGCGGATTCGTCCTCAATATCACCATCTTCCGGCGGAATAAAGCTCGCGGGCACAAGTTCCTGCCTTCGGTACTTCTCGCCGGTTTCTGCATGGCCCGCAATATGGCGCTGGTCCTACGCATTGTCTGGTCTACCCGCCACGACAATGCTAGTTTGACAATCGCCGCCAATATCTTCGCGGCCGCCGGTGTCATCATCCTCTTCATTGTCAACCTCATTTTCGCGCAGCGTTTGGTCAGGTCGATACATCCCACCTTCGGATGGGGTCGCATCCCTTCGATCGCCTTCAAGGCTCTTTATGCCTACGTCATCATTTGTCTTATCATGACCATTACGATCACCATCATTTCTTTTTACACCCGCAACCCATCGACCTTGAACACTGCGCGCATCATCCAGTTGTTTTCCGGAACATCTCTTGCTACATTGGCCTTCTTGCCAATTCCGATTGTCATCGCGACCGTACTCATCCCCAGCAAATCCGTCCCAGAGCCCTTTGGCAAGGGTTCGCTCAGGACAAAGATCATCCTGGTTCTCTTCACCTCCACCCTGCTAGCAATGGGTGCCGGCTTCCGCATCGGCGTGAGCTACACTACGCCCCGGCTCGCGTCGAACCCAGCATGGTACCACCACAAGGCGTGCTATTACGTCTTCAACTATGTTATCGAGTTGATCGTTGTATTTACCTACGCACTCAGCCGTTTCGATAGGAGGTTCCACATTCCCAACGGATCCAGTGCACCGGGTCACTACTCTGCTGGTGTTGAAGACGAGAAGCGCTCGAGCAGCACTAGCAACATCAACTACATGGATGCCGAGCGGTCACCAAGTTACAAGGAAAGCTTCCGAATGGAGAACAGCCCATAGAAATAAGATATGACTTATGACAGGGAGAAAGAAGTTTGATAGATTATGATTTAGAAAGTAGAGAGCTATGGCTCTTCCTACAGCAGGAAAACAAGTGAACCTGCAGAGAATGTAAAATATGTAACTTGTTAAGTATCTTGAACCATCATGAACGATTGTGTTGTGCCTTTCCGTGCCATAGGGACCTCAGTACGAGAACTCGAAAGCAAAGCCGACGTCTGGGTCATTCTGATAGACGGCAACGGTAACGATGCCATCTCCATATTTGTAGTTGGTGTAGCCGAGATCGTCAGGTTCGGCGACACGATCAAACCGGCCCGGGGCTGTGTTGAACCGGATCGCTTTGATAGGAAGTGATCCGGACTCAGGAAGACCAAGGGCGCTCAGTCCGCCAATCTTGACAAACCAGACGCCAGTGTTCGGACGACATCCAGCCAAGATACGCACGACTCGCTGGTTGGGATCGACGGTAGCGTACGTATCCACAAGCGTGTCCTCGGACATCTCGGTGCGTACACGATACCCCGTCATGCTCTGGGCATAGTAGACGTACACCGGATACTCCCGAGCAGGCCGATAACTAGTGTCATACATGTCATAATTGGCACCGGTCTTGTCCTTCCCGAGAAGATATGCCAGATAGTCGTTGAGTTCCTGACCGCCTAGCCAATTGGCCCGGAGACCTGGCACGTTGTGTCGCTCCAGCTGGCCAATGTTCCATATGAGACCGGACGGAACTTGCTGATCCGGGTGGCCGTATTCCTGGACGTTCCAGATACCCTGAAAGTCGACGCCAGCAGCATTCAGATACTGACGGTAACTATTGAGCGAGGTAGTTAAGTCCCCGTTCCCGTAAAGGAAATGAAGACTGATCTGGTCGGGGATGGAGTTGTTGGACTTTATGAACTCAGCCCAGCGTGAGAAATAGTGTTCGACGCCTTGCGAAAAGTTGGGCAGATGACCGTAGGACGGCCCAATGACCTTGGCATTGGGGAAATCCCTCCTGTAGAATGGTGAGCTGGAAGAGCTCTCGGCCCGGGGTTGGGTGATCAACTTACATGATCTTGTGGTATGCATGACCCCAGTACTCCAGCCATCTGTCTATTCCTCGGTCGAGAAAGTCAACATTGTCAATTTCGTTCCAAAGGTCCCACCAAATGTTGTCGACCATGCCATCTTGTTTCAGCAGCGCAAAAAACGTATCAAGGAAGTTGTCAAAGTCTGCGTAGCTTCCTCCGTCACCCGGCATCGGCGTCTCGGCGAAATTCGGATACGAATCGGTCCCCCACATATCATGGATCATGATTTGGAAATTTCCCCCGTGGCGGCGTGTGACCTGGTATGCAGACTTGAGGTACTCGTAGCGACCCTTGGGTCATTGTCAGCACAGGTAAGGGGGTTTCATAGGTTAATTTGGTACTTGCCATGAACTCGTTTAGTCCTCGAGTCCATCCACGGCGGGGCTCAGCCAACTGCGAACCACCAGATCTCATGTTCCAGAACTTGATGTCAGATAGCCAATGGTCAGGGATCTGGTCAGGGTTGTTTGGAATTCCGAGTAAGACACCAGAAGCCATATGTTGCGGAGTACCGGTGTTGTCGTTGAGCCAGACATAGGATGACCCAGAGAGATCACGCTTCTGGATGACAGAATGGGATACCGGTTCTGGAGCGCTCAGGACTGCGCCCAGGGCTGGCAGTGCCAGGCCCAATAGGAGGATCAAAGTATTTCGAGCCATGGTGTCTGTAACTTCGGCGCAAGGAATGTACTTGGAAGATGGCCTTCGAAAAGCCTTTGATGAAGAACGAGTGAAAGAAGGAATGTTTGAGCGGTCAAAGGGGAGTTTATATGACAGACCTCTTCCTATAACGCACTGGCTTCGCGGGTATCACCATAATATCTCAGACTACTAGCAAAACAGCATCTCAACTACATTCACGGAAAGAATCTTGCACATAGAAAACTAGTAGGCAGCTCAATAGGCGCCCATCGACGTTTATTTTCCCGGGCGCCATCATCGCTTGTCGCATCCGGATAAAGAATGCCAAGTCCGGTGGGGGTATGCCCGGTGGGCGTCCGGTGCACAATGCCGATTGCGCCGTGCCGGTATATGTAATTCAAAAGTGAGAGGAATCGCTATTGGTGTAATTTCTTCGCCGAGCGCACTTGATACTACCCAAAAGAGCCGGTGTGATGCCCGGCAGAAACACAAACGGCGGGGGCGGGAGACCAAAGCCTCAAACGAGGGGTGAAGCTGGAAATCAAATAATCGAGACTACCTCTTCGTCACGATAGTTTCTCGTCTCCTCATAACCATGGATGGAACGAGATAATTACCCCTGAAGCCCCTGCTCTGAGGAGCATGGTCATGACTATGCTGACCCACGTGCATCCTTACTTCCATCCTGGCTGTTAAATGTAGCATCTAATCAATCAAACTGATGGATTAGATTACGTCAAAGTCTAAATTTACGGCTTATCAGATGGGGCGATCGTCGCTCGTTTGAACCCGACTGGACGCCGATTCAAACAGAATGAAGTTTTTGAGCGAACCAAATATTTCCTTTCTCTAGAGCGGGGCTTATCCAGGTACAGCGCCGAAAGATGCATCCGCGCGGGAACATCGTAGAGCGCAGAGTTGAGGGAAAAGGAGTTGAAAGACAACGAGAACTGTTCTCAAGGTGTATATAAAGATGGCGGCCGACTCTTGCTTGCTAACTTGATCCTTCTCATCATCACTCGGAAACACAAAGAACCCCAGACCAACAAAGGGCCAATCACGGTATCATCTCAACTATGAAGTTCATCCAAGTCTTTGCGATTTTCGGTAAGTTAGTTGACGATTTCAACCGCGGAAGTTCGCTGCAACCTAACGTTTTGGTGCGCAATAGCGTCGATGGCCATCGCGGCCCCCCTCGCTCAAGAAGCACGCACCGAAGCAGCAGCTAGTCTGGAAGCGCGCCAGGGCTGCTAGTGGGACCCCACCAAGCCTCTGGGCGGGTGCCCATAAGTGCATGATGGTCTCAGCAGCACACACGACAACTCGTTGAGTTTCCAGTATGAGCCAAGTCAGGCGGAGTCAAGTCCTAGTGCTTCTATAGTCTAGACTTTATGCATTCTATCTTGGCCATCTTCCTCTGAAGACCGTTATTGAATATCAAATATACACATTAAATCCTCAAATGAGTCATTCACAGCCCCTCAATCAACTTGGGCAAGATGACATTGTTGTACTCCCACACCACAGTCGAGAAGCCTGCAGAGAAGGCTGCTCCCGTGTACCAGGTGGAGCGGCGGCCTTGAAGAGCTGTCTGCTTCTGAATGAATCCTGCACGAAGCTCCCCGCCGGTAACGCGAGGATGCATCTTCCCATGGTTCGCAAAGGCAACAAAGCTGACTGTGCCGTTTGAAGCAGGGACTGTTCCGGCCTCAATTAGGTTGCCAATGGACTCAGCAATGACGGCCTTCATGCTCTCTGAGGTATCCTTATCCGTGCCGACAGCCGTGAACTGGAACAAGTCTTTGGTACCGCCAATGTAGTCTATGCGACCCACCTGAGAGGGGGTAGGGAAGACGGTGTAGTTGGTCGAACCGGGAGCGGGCGACCTGTTGGAGTAGGCGGTGCTGATTTGCAACGACGGGTGACGTAGAATGCCAGCGTAGACGGTGGTGAACTCGATCTTGTCAAACACTTCTGTCTCGGTCTCGTCTGGACGGAAAGGGGCGAGACTTTCGGGGGTCGGCTCGAAAGCGATGAGCAGGCGCTTTGCGTCGATGCAAGTCAAGGTGCCATCAGCGCCGGCAACCTTCACGGAGACACCCTCGTCAGTGCGTTGAGCCGTAGAGACGACAGTGCTGGAGTAGATAACATCATCGCCGAGGAACTTGGCCACGCTCTCGTACAATTCGTAGAGGCGTCCCGAGGCAGGGACCGCGGCGGCGGCGGTTCCCAGCAAAGCTCGCACCATGGGGACGCCGGAAGCCTGCATCACGAACAGGGTCGGCACGTCCATGGTATCACCAAGGCCCTGTGCCGTGGAGTCCCAGATCTGGGGTACGGCGGCGGCGATGTCGTACTTTTCGACGAACTGGCGGAAGGGCATGACCAGGTCCTCCGGAATGGCGTCCGCATCAGGGAAGTTCTCGAAGCCTGGGAGAATGATGTCCTCGTATTTCTCAAGAACGTCGAGGTACCTCTGAAGCGCGGGATACATGGTGTCTGAAGAAGGCGCATTCCAGCCTGTCACCGGCGAGCCCGTCTTGAAGTCGACGTACTTGTAATCAAGTGTGGTAAACTGCATCGACCCACTGGTTGAGACATTCATGCGCTTCGGGAAGTCAAAGGTGTCTTTGTACTCCATCCATGCCTGGACACCGACGTTGATGGACTTATTCGAAGCCGAGTCATAGTAGAATGCCGTATGGCCACCCTTGAAGATAATGTTAGTTACGATACGTAGTTGCTTCAAGGAGAGGCATCTAAAGAAGGAAGGATGCTGGAAGAGAGGGCGTAACTTACAAGTTGACTAGCTTTTTCTACAACGACGACACTCTGTCCATGGTCTCTCAACCAAACAGCAGCGTGAGAGCCAGCAGCACCACCACCAACGACAATAACATCCCGAGAGACGGTATGGTTGCAACAGCTCAACCCAGCCACGCCCTGCGCCACAAACGTAGCAACGAGACTTGCACCTGCACGCATCGTGCTAGAACGCATGTCGACTGAGAAAGCGTGGATAGTTCACAGAGTTCTCACCAACACGTGATCTTTTGGAATGCGGCAGTGCTTCTGGTGTGGTAAAGCGATTGGTAACGAAACGCACGTCTACGGCGAGTCTGCAGAATCACGGGAGATTTTAAATCGAGTTGTCGAATGCCCGCAAAGTAGCACAACATCAATTCCCGAAGGTTGAAGACTACGTCTGCATAGCCTACGTACTTGACTTTCCCAAATAAGTATGCATATCTCGGTTGGTGGAATCGATCGTCTTGGCTGCCAGCCGTTCTCGCCGACATGGAGTCTTCACCCCGCATTGGACCAACGGCCGCTGCATGCCGGAAATTGCATTGTGACTGATGGATCCTAGACAGGTGAGCTAAATCGTGAAACTTTGTTGGATGTCACGTCGGATTTCGTCGAACCAACAAGTTCAACAGCGAGAGAATACAGGCATCTTTCGAAGATGGTGTGATAATACTACACCTTGAGGGGCTTTCGAACCAGGATTTTAGGACACAATGTTCCGCTTTAGAGACCGGGGCTCCGAGCCCGGCCGTCCGAATAAGTTGGACCATCAACCAACAGGCTGGGTGGATAGTGGCCGGGGTTGAAATGCAGGGGCGCGGCGCCAGCAGTATCCATAAGTCCCACCCGGGCCGATGGCCTCGATCATCCGAGCAAGCCCATGCATTCGAATTCTGCGCGGTTTTGCGAAATTCCTTGTCAATGTTGACAGATGAAGAACGAAGGCCGGTTGTGGCGTTGCCGGCACGCTTCCAAATCGCCACGACTTTGTCCGGAAACAGTAACAGGGAGATTGGCTTGAAAGCTGAATATTGAACTGTGGTTCGTTCATTGCTGCTGCGGGAAGCGTGATTCACGTTGAGAAACGACCTGATATCCCACATCTCCCTGTCATATGGGTCCGTTTAGGCCGTGCGTGCGGTCCGTGGTAAGATCGGGCTGGGCCGGATCGTCTGTTCCACTTGAAGAACTAAACAGCTGTGCTGTGCCACAAGAGTTCTCGTGTTACGACTCTTGTGTTCGAGGAGTTGACAGTCTGTATCTGTCACTCGATGCCCTATACTCTCACCGTTTTATCCTTGTTCTTGGCATATGTAGCCCATGTGACAACGCGCTGCCCGGAAATCCCGGTATGTTCAACCCCTCTTCTCCCCTGTGCCACACCAATGCAGATTCTTCAAGATTGCACGTTGAAAAGGAGTCACCAACAGGGTAGTGGATCCCTCGGAGGAAGGCATCTACGCATCGAGCAATAGTCTCGCAAGAAATACGACGTCTGTCATTTTGGGCCACTGTGGCATGTGCGGTACGTCTTCAATGTTACCACAAGCTGAGAAACTATCAAATAACGGCTAACTCCTAGTGAAGCTCGAGTTGTGACAAGTTGTGACACGCTGCAGGGTGCAAATTTCTTCTTGCCCCCTTGAGCCTGACACCAGAAGCGTCGAAGAAGTGTGCATGAAGCCAGGACCGGAAAGTCGTGGGGCCAAGCCGAGGCCAAGAGTGCGTGGGTTCCCTAACACTTGTAGCCGTAAGAATAAGCATCAAAGTGTTGATACTCTCCGTAGGATTCTCAGTGATACTGAACCGCGAGAAACGAGGGTGGCCTTATCCATAAGTCTACGTTGCCCTCATCGTCGCTACTGCTCTCTTTCTACCCTCTCCATATTCACAATCATGAATTAACGATGGATGGCCTTCCTCCAGAATACGTCAATGCTAACAATGCAGGGCGGATCGTCGGCGTCGTTGGCGCTTTCCACTTCATTGCTCTGGCATTCGTCTCGCTGCGTGTTTATGCTCGCGTGGTAATCCTCAGAGCCTTTGGAGCCGAAGATGCCCTCATAGTGGCTGCCGCCGTAAGTCCGTACTCTTATATCAGTTTGTCCGTTGTTGAAGGTCAAAAAGAGGTTATTGACTTCAGCACGATTTAGATACTCGCCCTTGTCTCTTGGGTCTGCCTGGTCCTTCAAATACCTTATGGTCTCGGTCGTCATGGTTCGACAATCCCGACAAACGACAGAATCGAATTCGAACAGATATCTTTCTGGAAGACGGTTTTATCAGATGGCGTCGCGATGGGACTGTTAAGGATATCGATGGCAGTAAGTCTACTTCGACTAAAGAGGGAACTTCAATGGTACCGATGGTCGCTTTACGCCGTAATTGGTATGTATGAATACGAAGTTGTCGCCTCAGATCCAAGACTTCGATGGCTAAAGTCTGTAGGTTTTGTCATTGCATACTCGATTCAAGCAATTGCTTGGTTGTTTGTTTACTGCACGCCATATTCGGGCTGGTGGGAGTTCCAGTGGATGAACCCCTTCGATCCAAGGTGTCACGACTTCAATCTGTTTATTAACCTGACGTACTGGAATATCTGTAAGTCAGCCTGCGTGCCGGGCCGTCACGATTTCTGACAAACCTTTTGGTCAGCCTGTAACATATTTACCGACATTTGCTTGGGAGCGCTACCGATTCCCATCATCTGGCATTTGAAGATGAGATTCCGCGTCAGACTTTATGTGATAGGCATCCTTAATCTTGGTTATTTGTAAGTCTTAATCATGTCCTGATATCCTTCTCGATTCGCGAATGCGCTGACATGATTCTCAATCCAGTGCAGTCATCATGGGCATTCTCAAGGGTGTATTCATGTTGACCACAGGTGGCAGTCCAGATGCCATATTCGACTATTGGGTTCATTTCTGGCAAAAGTGAGTCAATTTTCATGCAGTAAACTAATTTCACAATGCAATGTGTAGACGTTAGTGAAAGTGCGCATCCTAATTAGTCTTGATGCGAACTAGTCTTCAACTCAACATCGGTATCATCGCAGCTTGCGCCTCCTACCTCAAGCCTCTATTCGGTCGCCTCTTGAAGATCAACAGCTCAGTCGACTACTACCCTAGCAACGAACGCTACGGCCGAAGTGGTCAGACGCCCCTTGGCGGCGGTGCCTCTCGCAACACCCCCTACGCGAGCGGTAACAGGAGGACCAGCAGGATCCCGCTGGATCGCAGTTTACATGACGAGTTCGAGATGCATACCAAGGACGAGTTCAGTGTAACTGAAAGATATGTTTCTGGCATAGGTACTAGAGCTGACGTGGTGCGCTCGCCGATCGCTATGGAAGGCCGATGTTCCGCTGAAGCTATGTATGCTGGTACTTTGCCTTCCGATACGAACAGCGAGGAGATTATACTACAGAAAGAGCATGGAAGAGGGATTGTCTGCACGAGGGACTTTAGTGTCAAGTACAGCGAGAATGATAGGTTTGGGCCAATAGGTTCATCGAAGTCATAACAAACATGGCAGGGCACTTCTTCTTTAAGGTATTGGCGTAGGAATCATATATAGTATGTAAACAACATTGAAAAATGTTATGGACAGGAGAGATATTTCCCGATGTCTCCAGTTGATGATTTCTCATTGAGGCCTAGGGACGCATACTTCTTCAATAGCTCCTCTTCGTTCCGTTTGGTCGTCATCATAGTCAAGAGAGTTGCATTTCCCCTAGCGAGACTCATCCGCCCGGGAACTACTTTATTCACAAGGTAAATCTTCATCTCCCAACTGCCTAACTGTGTGTGAAATTCCTACAGGGAGCAACTGAGTCCCAGGGAAATTAACGGCACGCAAGCTGCAAACTCTCATTTTGCATGCCATGGTCGTGTGCCTCAGATAGACTAGCGGAGGCGGCACCGGGATGTTCGCGATGCGGCTGTTTACCGATTCCGATGCCTGGTCATGGATCCTCGTAACAATGGGCATGCCAGACCTGAAAGCCGGCGGGAAACCTCGGCACTTGCCAGCCATCTCCTGGATCGGGTACAGGAAATGAAACGCCCAGCTGGGGTACGACGATCTCGGACCCGGCACCGAACCAGCACCAAGATGTCGGATTCTGATGAGCTGAGATCTGCTAGTCCCGGATATATACCCACCGGGATGCGTTATCGAGTCATACGTGGAACCAGTGGAAGAAGTGTCAAAGCGGATTCCGTCGGCGACGAGCCAGCGGTAACGTTGCTGCATGTCAGCGGTTGGAGAAGTTGAGAAAAAGGCACGCGCCAGACTCGTGCGCCAACACGTCTGATGACGCACATGCATGATGCACGGCGCCGTGAACGGTCCCTTGCGATGCCCACTCTCTCGACTCGCTGCACATCGGTCCAAGTAGAACAGCTAGAAAACATGAGCGGCTATAGATAGCTTGCCAACATGCAACGGCTAGTAGCTAGCCAATGTTCAGAAGTGTGGCCGCGGCGACATCATTTTCTCGAGGGACCAGGTCTTTTTCTCGCAGATTCTGCAGTCTGATGTCTTCAGTTAGACATTTCTCGCCCACTGGTGAAACGCAAAATTGAATGAGCAAGGTGACCTTGCCAATCAACGGTTACTTCGTAAAACATAAGGTTATCGATTCCAAGGGAAGACCCTGATCTTCGGCCCGCGATCGAGGAGAATCATAGTCTCAAAGATGGCCGTCAAGCCGTTGTTCCTCTCCCCCGCAGAATGTACTCCGGTATCTTCGTGAACTAAGCCAGCATAAAAGCCGTATGATTGGCCATATGGCGGGTTTGTCCCCAAACTGGTAGCCAGCAGACGGGCCCACGCCGGTCTGAGGGCCCGGGCCCGTTCGTCACTTGTCTCGGTGGGAAAGTGGGGTTTCTTTGCGTAGTCTCGATCCGGGAAGGAGGCACTGAGAACTGCCATTGATTGAGTGGCAGGTTGGGCCTTGCCTTGTGACAAGACCGATCTTAGCTCCTGCTTCAGTACCTTTACCGGCTGCACGTCATTCGCCACTTTCCTCCGAACCACTCAGCCGACGGGTTCTTCGTTCTTTCCCAATCGTGGTTGGGCAGGCACCAGGTAAGAGATACAGAAAGGCAGGAGGCGGGGTGACGGAGGAGCTTCCCTCTACCACCGGCGTCAAAGCTAGCATCGCTGGCTGGAACTTGGGGCTGCTGACTAGCGACTTCCATGCTCGGGGGAAGAACATGTGGTCTGTTTGACTGGCCCAAGCCGTGAGGAAGGAGCCAGACGGGAGGTGCTCTCGCTCTTGCCTCTCATCTCGCCCGGTTGTTTCCTTTCCATCAATGATGCTCCAGGTCGCCATTAGATAATCATCGCCATTACTTAAACCACCAAATCACTTGCCACCCACAGCTTTTGACTTCTCCCACCTCCATCACCACTTCACTGCACAATAAAAAAATCAACGACTTCGGTCCACAATCAAGGCAAACAGAACCACCTTCAAGTCACTTCAAACGACTCCACCAACTATCAACATGTCTGGCTGCGGATGCGCTTCCACCGGCTCCTGCCACTGCGGCAAGGACTGCACCTGTGCCGGCTGCCCCGTAAGTTCCCCTCCTAGACACTGATCGCACCATCAGCCACCAAGATGATGTCACTGACACTCCTGCCACAGAACAAATAAGCATGTTCGAAGCTTTAACTGATCGCCATGCTTCACGGGTGGATGTACGGGTTGTTTGGACGGATTGACCACATGGTTTTCGAATGGTTGCAACAGATGCAATGGAACTTTCTCCCTCACCCCCTCACTTCAGCCCTATTGTCGATAGTCGTTAGGCAGAGATTCACAATGCAAAGTTGATATCGATAGTCCTTGCCTTCCTCGTGCGGTGCAATCCCCTGTCGTATAGTTGTGTCACCTCGATCCCGTCTGTGCTGACCTGACGTTAATATGTACGACGCCAGATCCATATCACACCCAGTCATACTGCTACGCATCATCCATGTACAACGCGACCTCGCACTCCTCAGTCCACGGATCGCACTCTGATAGGGATAGCGCCTTGCACCCAGTGCTAAATCCATCTCTTCTTCCTTTCTCGTATAACGACCAGCTCAACGTTCCAACGACCCTCGCGACGTAAAAGAACGCAGCAAAAATAGACCAGGCATATTCCCACTTCGCAATCATACACCAGCCCCGATTCTCTGGCCACGCTTCGTCACAGCTTCTGGTGAGATACCACGGCCTCTCGCTGAAGTGATGAGGATCGCTTAGATCGGGTTCGTTCTGCGCGGCGGCACTGTAGGCCCATAGGACGCCGAGGAAGGCGTCGTATGCGAGGTTCGTCCATCGGGCTTCGTATTGCAGGACCGCCATCGTTAGGCGGGCGAAGAAAATCGTCGCTCCGAGGACCGCGGTGGCCATGTCGGAAGTCGTCAACCTGAATGAAGCGATGGGTTAGCGTTGAAGCTTCAGCAGAGTGATGGAAGCATGCGGAACCTCACCTCTGGCTCCATATCAAGGGTATCTCGGGTGGCTCTTCATGGTTGGCATAGAAGTATATCCGCATTCTGGGATTCGAACACCATCCTTGCTCACCGCCGTTCCTCCAGAGTCGCGAGCGGAAGCGATCTGGGTACGCCACGCCGAATAGCACGAGAGCGGCGAAGACGACGACAGCTTCGATACACAACAAGACCACAATCAGGTCTGGACGATGGATCGATCCTCTCAGTCTCTGGCTCATGATTAACAAATTCTTAATGACCAAGGTATTGTGAATAAGAAGGTATCGGCTCTTCGGAGAGGAGAACCGAATACGCAGACGCAGATACGAACGCCATGATGTCTAGAAGCGGCATCGCAGCGACGGCCCAGGCTCTCTTATTCGATAAAGGAAGCTCGTTTCGCTGGTGACGACGACAATGACAAGGGAACTGAATGCCTCAAACTTGCTCGATATTGGGGGCGGGGAGGTGGTTCGTCTTTTACATCCCGAGGATGGCGACCTCGGTGCTGGGGCGGCTTGACTTTTAGGCGTGGGGAGACTGACTGGTGAGGTGGTGAGGGGTTCGGGAAACTTGCTCATTCTTGCGCAGTTAGGCGGCTTCCACATGCCGCATGACAGACCACCGATCTCTTATTGTCTGCCAAGAGGCTCTGTATATGGAATATCAAGTAGACTTGCTTTTTCTCCTGCTTCTGCAAGTCATTTTTGGCAAGATTCACGTACGGGTGAATGCATGCCCACAGTCGTACGGTCCGGCCCGCATCACCTCAATTCGGGCACCTGAGGAGCCGCCGATTCCGCACCGGGCCCGAGAACTCTGCACTCCAGACGTCGAGCCTTCTGGGTACCGATAGAGCTTGTCTTTGCGACTCTCAGATGATTGATGGATTTTCCTCCAGCGTCAAACGACGAGGAGCCGTTCGGCCTTGCTCGACTTCAAGCTTGGCTATTAATTACCTGAAACTGGACCTGGGTCGGAGGAGGGGACTATACGCTGTCTAGCACTTCATCTCATTGGTAGCTTGACCTCTTGAGAAGTGTCAAGAGTTATGTACAACTAGAATCTCAATGTCATCGAAGACTCATTGTAAGAAGGTGGCAGCTGCCAGTCGCTATCTCCTAACGTAGAGTCTAGTCTCCAGCTGGGCCCTAAATCAAAGATAACCGTATCTTCTTCGGCGTGCTTGCAGCTGTTGACCGCCATAACAAGGCTTGCTTTCCTTCTTTCATTTGGTGTTTTTTCTTGAGTCTGAAGCAAGGGTCCGACGTTAGCTACCCGTAGCTCCAAAAATGTGATCTATTGAGGAGAGGAGGACATACCAGATCGTGCTCTGCATCACACCGAAGTGAGCAAGCACCCTAGGCAATAGTCCGAGCTTTCACAACCAACTCACTGGTACCAGCAAGCAGTAACAACCCCAATCTCCTCCCTCTGCCTCCTCAAAAGCTCATCCCTTTCGTGCCTGATAGCAACAGCATCTTCCTCCTCAAGGAACCCCATTGCTACGCCCAACTAAGACGCAACAATCGGTCTCGGCATCCCCATGCCACCAAACAACAACGCGCCAGGAACCTCGGCGTAGGCGAACGAGAGCAGCTCCGCCGTGAAGCGCGAGATGTCGAATTGGTTGAAGGTATGATCGCGCACGCCTTTAATCTTGATGAGGTGGCGGCGGGTGCGGTAGTACGCCATCGTAGCCCAGACGTAGCTTCGCTCGGCGACGCGAGCCGACTCGGCGGTCATCCAGTCGAGGTAGCGCGTTAGATGTGGGATGAATGCGGGCGGCACCGTCAGGACGCGGATGAGACCTACGAGTTGGGCGTGGGAGCGAACGCGGGTGATCGTGAGCCGGTCGCGGGAGTAGGCTGTCGGACAGGTTGTGAGGGGGCGAAGGCGATAGAGAATACCGCTTTCATTGTCGATATCAGCGCTTCTGCTGGCGTATTGATTGCCATTTGTGAGAATGAGCTCATCGATGGTTGAGTCGGAGGTGTGCCAGTAGAGGTCCCAGTGAAATTCTTCAGTGGAGAGGCCCTGGGAGACCATGAGCTCGTAAGTGCAGAAGGGGAAGTTCGGGTCGTCCGGAAGACTGGTCGCGTAGATGTGTTTCTTCTTGCCGAAGTAGATGGAGAATGGGATCGAGATCATGATGTAGAGGGATCCGACTTCGAGTCTGTTCATGATGATCGGCGGGTGGGTTGAGGGCGAGTAGGGCGCTGCTGGAGACTCCATTTCGATGACGCTGAAATTTCTCAAGGAAGAGGAATGGTGTTGGAGTGAGGTTGACATGAGAGTCAAAGAGGTGAAAACGAAGTGAGAATGAGGATGAAGGTGGAGGATGGGTTGAGATGAGGTGGGTGGAGTAGACGAGAAAGCCATGCCCGTATTCAGCATGATGATATCGAGGTTAGTAAGAAGAAACGGAAGAAGAAACCTGTTTCAAATTGAGAGATTCATTACCCGAACGGTATTCATGTAACACGCAGCTACCAGTACTTCTAGACCAGGCCCCGGCAAAAAACATGAATTTCTCAGCTATCACATCTGAGCCTCTGAGGTACCTGCCTCCTTAGTCGCGCTTCACAAGAACAGTCGATGAACAAAAAGAACACTTATCTTCCCCCTCCCCCCCCCCCCCCTTAAAAAAAAAAGAGAAAAAAAGACAAAAGGGGGAAAAAAAATGTATATATATATAAAGGCTTGCAAAGCCCTTAAGTTTCAACTCAAGAGTACCTTGCTAGTTTCTCGGAATTCAACACTATAATAGATATTTTGCCATTGCTCCCAGTCTTTCAGCTCGATGTAACCGCAGCCTACTCTATGAAATATGAATCGGCCATCCAGTAAATGACCTGTCTTCTCAACAAATATACCCAAAACAAAGTCGCAAGACTTAAGGGTGGCCGGATCTCTCCCACTATCAGCCATCAAGGGGCAAAAGGTCACGTGAGCACCCTCAGTGAGAGTTTGATAGTCATCCAGGAAAGCCGTGAATTTTCTGGCGCAGTCAATGATTCTGGAATATGCTGTTGGGGCGAAAGTATAGACCCTGCCGCCGCTCTCATCACGATGCAGCTGCAACTGTCCTTTCATTTCATAGACCTGAAGTTGGAGCAGGATGGTGGAAATTTGCTGATGACCTTTGCCTGGGCTTCGTATCACATACCTTTCGAATGAAGCGAGGGGGGAGGTTACCATTGTCCCAAAGACTTCATGCTCGAAAGATATCGGTCCGTCCATAGAGGCCCAACTCCAGGAAGGAAACTTGACCCTGTTGGTCCATCCCCCATCAGAGGCTATTTGAGATCTTCTGGTTGCCCTGCCCCTTTTGAGGTTTACGTGTATCCTGCCAACACCCCAATACAAGCTTCTAATCAAGCTCTTGTTGAAGTGGCCCCAGATGCATATATCGTCCATTGCCTGGCCCAAACGTAAGGCCACTGCAGACAACGCCACAAGCTTGTCTGATTCTGGGAACGTGAGGTCACGGTTGGTATATTCCTCCACAACTCGGAACCAGACAGTGGTGAGGGTCGAATTGTCTTTTGCCTCTATCGTTGATGGGATCGACGTCAGTTGCAGACCTTGAAAGAAGTTATCTTCGAGACTCAAACCATCCGGGAACGACTCGCATGCGTGTTGGCATTCGGCACAGCTCCAAAACAACTCTCCGCAACCGAACCCCAGAACACGCGGCGACAGCAACCTTTCTTGCAACGCCCACCCTCGGGAACCCAGTGGTTGGCGATAGAGCGCGTCTTCATAATAGCTGGAAGAGAAGACGACACATGAATGATGAATGGACTCATCTCTATCGAAAATACATCTTGTATCAACTTCAGTGGGTGGCATAAAAGGTGGCACACCCCCTCGGAATGTACTCTCATGTGGATTTGCAGCTCGGTACAGCGCAAGGCAAAGTATGCTGTTTGAGTATACGTCCGCCATCCGTGAGGACTCATGGGCCCAGTCTTCAGTACTTCCGGGCCCACTCTGAATGATACACAGCGAATCGATCCAGATGTACAAGATATCGAGGCATCGTACGGCTTTGAGAGCTTCACAAAAAGCTATCGGAAGCTCATCGTCGGCGATCCCTGCCCGCAGCCTATTTTGGTTCCAAGCGGTGAGACGGAGGAATGAAGGATTCGAGCCCCAACAATAGCTGAGTGCAGCATACGGCCCAGAAATCGGTGTCGTCTCGGGATCGATGAGCCGCAAACCTGATATATCTATCTCCAGCAAACGGGTGGGATACGACTTTGGTTGGCCTTTGACGCGACATTCTGCATGTCCTGTCAAGCACGTACTCATCCAATACCGCACCGTCTTCAAGGCTTCCGGTTCAGGTATGATGCCGTTCCTAACAGCGACGCTGGAATTGACGTTTACGGATGATTTTGGATAAACACGGAAGTGGCGCGAGAATATACCGCCTGTCTGATATAAAATAGTGAAAGTGAGCCGAGCAAAGGACTCAGAGCCTGCTCGATTGAAGGCAGTCCGATACATCCATGGGCCCGTGAAGATATCGAGTGAGTCATGCATGTCCAGTGTTCGAAGAAGCAATTCGCCGCAAATACGACACCCGCTCGCGGCTGACCTGGAGAGCGAGATGCTATCTTGATGATGGATCTTGTATCCCAAGTCGAACGCGATTCCGTTGAATGTGAGACCACGGAACATCGGCATGCATACATTGCAAAGCATACTTCTCCAAGTAAGATACCAATCTAAAAAGTCCGATGTAGTTGGCGCTGGAGTTGAAATTGTCTCCTGATCTGGTACTACACTACTTAGGTGAAGTTGGGAAGACTTAAGAAGACCACGTCGTGGAGTAGCGAACAAGACTCGTAGTTGAAGACATTGTTGTATCAGAAATGTGATGTTGCTTTTCTATGAAACCGACGAATCACTTCGAATAAGAAGATGATTTCTCACCGAAAATTACCACGTTCTTTCTGCTGATTCGTACATGTGCCGTGAGATCTTAACGGACTACTATTGGCTGCCTTAGTCTTGTCGTCACTCCCGACTCTGCGGAACGCCACAAAATTTAACTTCATGTACGCTGGAGGTGAGTAGACTCCCTCTTGTTTGAAATATCCTCTAGTCTTACTCCAATAGTGCTGATCAAAGACGATACTAGCAGAGACGGCCATACTGCAGCCTGCAGGCGCCGGTAATGATCGGGTTTGAATCCACTTTAGAAGTAACTGCCCGACCACGGAAGATGAATGGTTCCTAGATGATAAAACGATAATTTTGATCAGTACAAGGGCTTAGAAGAAACATGATAGTATCAGCATGGCAGAAGGCATGCCAGCCTCTCATGAGAGTTGAGAATTGTGCATCAACGCTAAAAGGCAAAGACCCATTCTAGCTTTTCTTCAAGGTCCCACTGACCTCTTAATCTATGGCCTCGGAACGCTTTTCTGCAATTTCAATCAGCACAATTGCTCGGATTTTGAGATCCACGGACTATGAAGTGGCATTGACCCGATTTCTCCGACCTACTCGGGTCTCGTGGAGGCGGTGAATGTTGGATGCTGTAATCTCTTTAAGCTTTTTATTTTCTCAACCCGGTGGGATGTAGATTGCATATTGGGTCACAATCTCGTTCTTCTCGAATTATCTCTGAGGTAAGTGAGGCGAAGCTAGAGTATATAAGAGCCGCAAGGTTGCAGCTCCGACTGATGTAGTATTTAATACTCATGCGAAAGTACACTCCGTCCATTAAACAATTCGCCAAGCGCTCATCCGATTGACCGTTGCCATCGACTCATCTTCAAAATGCTCTCACAATACATCTTCGTCATCATCGCGTAAGTAACTTAGCTAAGCCTCTATTAATTAACCCCTGCCAATATGAATACACGCTTACCTTGTCACCCACAGCGCATGCGCTGCCGGCTCGTTCGCATCTATCGCGACCTGTAAAGGAAGCTTCTACGCCGGCGCCTGCCAGGACATCTTCGCACCTGGAGCTCGTCACGACGCACTCACGCAGAGCTGCTGCCAACCTCCCCATGGTACAACTTACCATGATGGCCCCGGAACATTTGTTCGTCCTCCGCTACTTAGTTTGGTTTAACAGAACAATGATAGCTGACATCTCATCTAGTGCTGCACCAATGCCGACTCCTCAGCTATTGCCTACTTGTCTTCATGCTGTTCCAACGGCGGGAAGAGACAAATCAACTTCAACCCCGTGCGTGGCGACTGAGTTCTTGATGTCGCAGGTCCTCTCTAGTGCATTTGAGTGAGGCTATTGGCAATAGAGCTGAACATGAGGAGACAAGAGGCCCTGCGAACAGGCTATCTAGGCACATGTGTCCCACTATCTTTCTTTTCTTTTCTGGATTACTTGTGTTAATTGTGTTGTAAGTACGCACTACGGAGTATATTAGTATCGAGGGGCGCGGAGCAAGCTTAACAATGCATTGGCGCGCAGAAGACTGAATATTCCTGCTGACCAGACCTTCCTTTCTGTTCGAAAAGGGGCCGAGAACCCTCCAAAGTCAGTGCAAAGCTTACTCAATACCTAATAGCAAAGCTTGATTGCACGCACATGCACTTGTATCTACAAAATTGCCTGGATCGCAAGTCATCCTTGTTTTTCGGTGATGGCTCGTTTCACATTCTACCCAAATCGGGGTGATATACCCGCCCAGGGCCCCATCGCTTGTCATTGTCGGTACTTGGCTCCCCGCGAATTCTATCACATGGCGCTGAGGGACGTTCCGCCTTCCAAATCAAGCACTCAAGGTGTTCCGCTCCGCCCAGATGCTAACACGGGCGAATTATTGCTCCGACTACCATATTCGCGGTCGTTGACTTAAGATATTCAAGACAACTACGTGTGAAGTTGCAATCATTTCCATGAATGATGCAATCACACTGGACTGAGTGTCTCATAAAGCTGGCCCTCACTGATGCGACTTCCAGCACGTAGTAGTGGCAGGGCTACATCTTTCCGCCGTATGATTACAAACCTCGAACCAGAGGCTCTGTGATCTACTACAACTTTCAATCAGATGAAGAGATCCAGACTAAGTAGGAGTCATAAGATTTTCGACCTCACGTTACTCTACGCGCGGGTGGGATGGCCGAGGCCAAGAGTGTCACCTAGACGCTGATCGTTTGTCATTCGTGACCTGTCAGGCTGTGCAAGGATCAACCCTTCGCTTAGCCACATCGATACTATCTTGGCTTCTGACAACGCAATTAAAGTGAGAAGCAACCAGAAAGTTATGTGGGATTTCCTCCTTTGATAGACAACAATAGGAAAGTTGGCAAACCTAAAAGAACGACTGAATCGAACCAATGTGACCGCGTGAAATGATTCGAGGGGTGTGCGGGCAAGTGGACTACCGCCCAACTTCTCACCTTTACAGTGTTCATCCGGAGTGATCCAACCCCTGGGCCAAGACAACTCAGGCTATGTACCGATTCTTTTATAACACGACCATATTCCCAGTCTTCTAGATAGCCTTTCTCATCATCAACCATTCCATCAACTCACTCAACCCAACCTCAATCACTCTTTCAAGTCTTCTCAAGTTCCAAATCTTAAACATGAAGTTCTCAATCGTCGCCGTTGTGCTTCCCCTCATCGCGGGCACGAGCGCTGCCCCGTCAGTCGTTGAGCGCCAATCCCCTGCATGCGTGGCCTACAGCGGCAAATTCCCCCACGAGCTTGTCTGGGGGCAGTGGTTCCTTTGCTGCAACTACAATGGTCCTGATACCGCAGTACGTCAATTTTCAGTCTTCAACAACAATGGCTTTCCCAAGTGGCGTTACGTCTTTACTAACGAGGCCATAGACCTACCAGAACTGCTGCGACAGACAGGGTGCGGGAACTGGAAGCGGGTTCCCCGGGTGTGCTTAGACTTAGAGCCTATGCATTCGGTTCTTGTAAATAAAACTCTCGCAATGTTTGCGGGCTTTCACAACAATCAACTCTAATTGCCGCCACAATTCTTTTTATACCAAATCCTGACCTTGGAGGCTAAAATTTCATTGTCTATGGAATGGAAGACTCCGCTGAATATTGCAAGTTACTTCACCCTAAGCCAGTACATTTCTGAAGCGGCACAATGTTGAACTTGCTTTCGTCAACAATCAGCATCGAGGTGCCATGCTTCCACAAGTATAACGACCACGGAAACAAGGACCGCAACACCTACTAGTACATACAAGTCAACACGCACTGCATAGCGCCGCTCCTTCGGAGAGCTAAAGTGGCGTACATTGTCGCGCTTATACGAGCGTTCACGGCAGTACTTGTTCATTACAACTATACTACACGCATTTGCTACATAAAAACTACAATGAATTTACTCGCGAATCGTAATAGTCGCGGCTCGTCAGGTCGTATAACTCGACCTGCTTAAGCCAGCTCATTTACGACTAGCAAACCGCATCATACCTGCGCCAACGTCGAACACAGTCACGAGGCTGTTCATCATGGTGTCACCCAAAATGTAAGGGCCCTCCCCGCCGTCGGTGACACCAAGCAGACAGACAAAGGTGCCGTCACCATTGTCAAGCGGGTCGCTACGCTGGATCAAATCGGCTTTGTCGGCGTATAAAGTGTGCCCGTTGATCACAATACCAAAGTCTGGTACTGTAGCATCACAGGGAGCATAATATGCGCCAGAAAAGATGTCGTAGAAGGAGTTGGGAATTCCAGCTGCGAATGCATCGGAGATATCTGGGCAAATAGGTAAGCTTGGCGATCCATGCTACTGGCTGAGCACTGTTGAAGGGTTTCAATTCTACTTACCAGAAGGCACATACATCAAAGTCGTGCCACTGTCGACAATCGTGGGAGTTGTACTGTTGTGAAACCCGGCAGGCTTAGAGACTGCGGTATTCCACTTGCTTGCAGCCAGGGTCTGGTTAGTAGTAGGGGCCATGGTCACGTTCTTGATGACATATCCGTCAGGAAGGATGGTGTAGAAAGAGTACTCGGTTTTCGCCTCGGGCCTGTGAGATAAGAGGGCGACCTGACCTTATGTTAGCTTCCCATCATGAAGCGTACGTTTCCACACTGGCACTTTCCAAGCTTTGAATCACTCACCATTCGGATAGGCGTGCTGATAAACTTGCCCTTGGTCTCGACAGGAGGCAATCCGCCGAAAGCCAATTGACCGACCTGAGACTTGCTGTCCATGGCCATGCTAAAGAGGTCGGGCTTGACGATGCCCTTCTTGGACATAGTCGTGAAGATGGAGTCATAGTAGACGGATTTGCCGGTCGCATCGTCGTACTCGCTGGTGAGTAAGTCATAGGCGAGGCCGAGCAAGCCACTAGCGACGTTGTCGCCGTTCCAGTAAGTCTTGTTGACCAAGGCAACTTCTTGGTGCGGCACCTCGAGACCGGCAAGGGTGATGTCCTGATAGCCCATGAGGCCTGTGGCAAATTCACCGTCACCGTAGGTGATGTTGAAGTGAACACCAGGAATGGAGCCGTGCTGGAACGTACCGTTGTACGTGGGCCCGAAGTTGCACAATGAGGTCTGCTCGTGACGTTTGCGGGTCAGCTCCGCCTAAAGCAAACTTCTCCCCTGTCTATGGTATTCGTTACTCACGTCGTTCAACCTGTTGCCGTTAGAGTCTTGGCAGATAAAGTCCTTCTGGACAGCCCATGTGTCACTTGATCCGGAGTCGACGATCACTTGAAGAGTCTCATCACCGAAGAGGATGCTGGCGATATACTCGTAGCCGTTCAAGTCGGTCAAGTTTGTGACATGGCCTGTCTTGTACATGCCGTTCGAGCCAGGCCCATTCCGAATGGACTGAATCCATGTCTGGGCCGGGGAGGCACCAACGACTCTGTTTAGTTCGAGAACGTGAGGGGACACTTCCAAGGGCTCGCTGTCGACGTTGCGTTTCTGCAGGGACGACAGGTCGACTTCGGTGATGTCGAACGGAAGGGGTGCACGGGATGCGGCCGCAGCAGAGCAAATCAGGCTCGCCGCTGATGCGATAGCGGCCATGGACTTCATAATGAGCGTAAGGGGTGGGTGATAGGATGGTGAAGTCGTGCGTGTCTCCAGTTCCATGCAATGGTTGTAGAACCGAAGTGACGGTCTACAATTTGCCGATTAGACACCGTGCTTTTATATCTGTCTTCGAGGCGCATTCGGCCACAAGAGTTCGCGATCACTGTTCCGCCAGATGGGTATGTTGGTTGTTCCACTACAAGCACCCATCTGGTGTTAGCCGAATATCCGAATCCTCAATAATTCCGTCGCTCGTGTGATTGATAAGACGTGGGAGTGAAGGGGACTCTCCTGCCCGAACAGGAAGGAGGGGGTTCTGGGACATGGGTGGTGTCTGGGGTACGGTTCAAGCTTTGGCTAAGCTTCGGTGCCGATCTGCCGATTCGTTGAGCTAGTACAGAAGGTCCGCGAAGATGACGATAAACATCTATCTACGGCAGTTCAATAACGCCTATTAGATATCTTGAATGTTTGTCAAACTCAAAATAAGTTGGATCGATGACCATCATCATCGAATGACGAGTCTGGCTGATAGTGTGGGCTCCTTCATTGATGAGGGATAGATCGACAACACGTCTCAAAACTTCAGTGCTAGCTTCAGCTGAGGAACATGGACCAAGGGTCCGCTTTATCTTAGATAGCACCTTCAGCAAGAATACAAAGTCCCCTGTTGATGGGCTCTGCGTAACGGCAGTCTTGACCATAATCCCAGCCGTATGTTCCGGCAAGATTGCACAATGCCCACGCACGATCAGGCTCTGGGCGCAAAACGGTGACACTAATCTAGAGGCCTAATGGCCTACTTACAAGTGAGTTTCTTGGGTTTGGGGGGAATGTTTAGCTCAGGCGTGTAACAGACCTAACGTTCTGGTTTCCTGAAGAGTGGGTTAGACCCGCCCTGGTACTTATGATTAGACGCAAATGTGTACCCATTAATCCTTAACCTGAACTGGGCATTTACAAACTAAGACAGCGGCAGTGAGTCCACACGATCCAGAAGAAGATCCCGTCCTTGTCAAATATACCAGAAATCCAGCTACAAATGTTTCTCCGTCAACTAAAGGCCGCGCTTGAACTCCCTCATGTCATCCTCGTCCTCAGGAATACCTATAATATTCCCTCGGGCTTCGTCGCTGTCTGAATCAGAAACTTTACTCGAGACTTCGTCCAGCCTGTGTCGCACGAGAATATCTTGAAGACCACGCTCGAGCTTCTCCGTCGACTCACTTAGAAACGCTTTGATAGCCAGAGCTGAAAACATGGGGACTATATCGTTGACAGCTTGATGAACTGCGCCCCTTCGAGACTTGGTGACCGAGACACCGTTTCTGATGACCGTGAAATTGCTTTTCGCATAAGTCGTGGCTGCCTGCTCGACTCTTTTGCTACTCATCGTCTTTCCACCACTTCTATACGCGCTTTCGAGGACAAGTATCAAATCGCATGCGCATTTAAGAAGCATCCGCGCGGCTGCCGGCGCTTCGAACAGCAGTGCCCCAGCTGCGAGGGGTATGCCGCCAACAAGTGTAAACAAAGTCAGGCAAACGGCGCCACCGCAGACGAAGATAGACTGCCCAACGGCCTGAGCCATAAAAGGCGCTAGGTTTCTCCACACTACTTTTGCCAGTATCTCATCCATGTCTTCGATAACCCTTTTCGGTAGGCCGAAACAACCCTGCGCAATCTCGCGACAGAGAACGCGGGAAATAGTTGGCGTTGTGACTGCCGATACGACCCCTGTCCCAAATCCCGCTGACGCTGCTACGACGACCGACTTGAGTATGCGTAGCGTCTTTCTGACGGCCAAAGCTACTTTTGCCTCAATGTCCGAGACCTGAGCAGCACACATTGCCTCAGATATAGCAGTATGTTCGAGAGATCTCATTGTCACGTGTATCAGGTTCTTGATGGATACTTGATCATCTACAGAAGTTAGACTATCAGAAGCAAACAGATCCAAGAGCTTATGCGTTCGGGGTGTGGTTTTACTAAACATACCACGGGAGACGAAGCAGAACTTCACATCCATTGGAGGCCAGAACGTGGAGGTATCTGGCTCAATCTCGAATCTCTTTTCGAATAGCTTCTTCCTGCTTAGAATGATGGCTTCTTCGGTTTGCGATGCCTCCCCTGGTCGATTCTGACATAGCAAGAGATGCTTATCCTTCTTGGTTCCCACGATTACGATCGGAGTCAAGGGCATGTACTTCGTAGCCAATTCCAAGACTTTTGCTAAGGCTGCTTGTACTGGACGATCGGTGTCTGTGTCGATGCAAAGCCTGTAGAAAGAATGCTAAGACTTAGACCCGTAGAAGATTCCCAATTCCTAGGGGAATACGCCTTACCATATGGCATGAAGGTTGTCTTCGACCTTGACATTATTAGTCCTAGCCTTGAGGAACTTCTTCAGTTCATCAACCTCCTTAGTGTCGCCTGTCTGAAAGCCTTCAGAGTCGTGAATGATGATGCCAGGATGCTGATCCGACTCAAAGCCCACTTTAATGTCGTGCTTGCCTCTCTCAGCATGATTGACATTGGTCTAGGGATGACGAAATTAATGAGTTAAAGACATGGTCGTAAGAGGTATGTCGCTGCTCACCATTTCTATTCCAAAGACACGATTCAGTAGCGTTGACTTGCCGACGCCCGCATTGCCGCAAATTAAGATCCGACAGCTTGTGAAATCTGGGAGAACTTCCCTGATCCATGGGTCCAGTGTCACTTGCGCATTATTCCGGAAGTGCGACAAGCTAGCTTTTTCTCTGTAGTCGTCCAGATGATCCCGCAAACCCTTCAGAGCTTGCTGAATTCCAAGAGTCGGATAGGTGTCCAAAAGAAAGTATACCGATGGATGCACGACCGTCCCGTTGCGCGCTACATTGAAAGATCTTCAGAGCCATTCATAGACAGCTGTGGAAGAAGATTTGAGAACCAAGTACTCACAAAAACTACTGTATCCCCGAAGCGTTCCGAAGTCATCGGCTTCAAAGATGTCTCGTTTCCCCAGCCTCAAGCCAGAGAGGAGACCTGAATTGATATTGACCCAGTGGGGGGGCAAAAGCTTTTTCCCTGCAACCTGCTGCCAACTCCGTTCTGAGCTATTTGGCTTTCGAAGTTTTCGCATTGGAATTCTCTGTAGATTGCCATGACGATGGGATTCACGAAGGTCATGTATAGAGATTTCGATCCCATTCGAGTACTTGAACGTCCAAGGCTCGTCCTTAACGGGGTCTACGTCGGGAACGTATGCCTCAACGCCCTCAACCGATAGAAGCGTCGGCGGGTCTGGAAACGCTAGCTTCAGAGGGTTTTCGATCAGACCTTTGAGGCGACCCTCGGGGTTGTGCTCCAGGATCAATCCCTTTCCTTGGCTCTCAATGAGAATCCACTGAAGAGGGTAGAGAGACAGACCATCGTGCTCGGCTCCACCGCCCATGTCTGCGTGCGCACCAACAAACCAGGCTTGTAAGTGTGAGTCCTGTTCTCTTCCAGTCATGGCCCTCTCGTTTGTGATCAGTGGTAGCAGAGGGAACATTTTTCTCTCCTCGTTGAGAGCGACTGCATGTCGAACATGTTGGGCAAAGCTCACATCGATTCCTACGGTTTCGTAGAACTTGTCCTGAGCGATGACCATCCGAACTGTATCAAAGAGACCTATGAACTTGATCTTCGGAGGCGGTCGAGTATGTTCCAGACTGCACAAAACATGATCAGATGGCTTTTCCAGTTTCGTAGTGTGTGTTCCGGGACCAGCTACTCACCCGAATCGGTGTTCCTGTCCGCCCATCTTACGCCGTTCGTCCCGCTTCAGTCCCGCAAGACGCTTCAAGTTGTCCCACTTGGACTTATCCGTGCCATCGGGTAGTCCGTCGACTGCTTTCAATGTGTACTTATGAAGAAGGGCAGCAACGGCTCGAACGACATCTAGCATATCGAATCAGGTTATGCCCTAAGGGTCTGAGGATGACAGGTGCGTACAAGCCCCGCGGCTAAAGCCAAACAGCCACACTTCGTCGTCTTCGGACTTCATCTCTTTGCAGCAAAACTATAAGCAATCAGAATGACCCTAGGTCAATAAGACGACATAGTCATAGAATTATTCACATCATATACTTCTCTGATCTGCTCCCCACAGCCCACACCAGTGATGCCGTCATTCCATGTATCCAGGGGCTTCTTGTCGACACCGATACCTTGAAAGTACCTTACAATCTAACGATGCCGTTGTCATTAGCAGCCCACCTGAGAAATCCCCGAGCATAACAAATGAATGTACCTGCGTGATCTTGTTGCCTCGCCCATCAGTCGTCTTCCCTCTCTTGATCGAGGCGTAGATGCGGAAGACATTGCTGTTGTTTCCATAGCCATTGCCTTGAGAAGAGTAGGGGTCAGTTGCTGAGAGCTCAAGTCATTTGGACATGCTCACCTTCTCTTCCATCCTCATTATACCATGTTCCGTCAACGCAAACCACGATTCTCCTGACGCCGTTCGATCCAACCATGTTCCGTGTGTGTCTCAGGAGATGACTTGTTCGCAAAATTGCGAGCTTGAAAAGGGAAGGCAGGCGGCTTTTCAGATTTTACAGCACCGGAAAACCCCATCCCACTACCTGGTTCTTATTCATTTAATAGGCTGGCTGTTATTCTCTTCTCCAAGTGAGACATGCTCGACTGCGTTGATCGGCTTCGCCGAAGTATTTTGGTGCATATGCGGAATTCGAGTGTTCATCACACCCTCCCTTTCTGACAACCCCTCAATTTTCTCGGACTATTAGCGAATCAGGTGTAACATACAATGAGGCACACCGGCAGGCTCCGCAAGCCAAAGCAGCAGGCTGTCGTGGCTTCTGTCAAAAATAGCCTCTAGTCAGCAAGTTGTATTGTTGGATGTGTTAGGTACGAGCTTCTTGTTCAATGTGACACATTACCTAGACGAGTTTCTTACATGTACATAATACAGGGAGATGAGAGAAGTGGAGAGGAGCAGAGCGCTGTCCATGCGAGTTCCCGAGAAGAAACCCTGTTTCACCGTGTAACAGATAATACCTTACTCTTCGCCTAAGTACACGCAAGCACCTACAGGCTGCTTTTGCTCATATTTGCGAAATGCTTTCGCCTCTTCTTACTTATTCAGACACGTGCTTTCAGATATATGGAACAAATAGAGGTGATACTTTAGTCAAGTTCATACGTTTTTAAGTACATTTCTTCGTGCGGTTTTTGATACATCGCAAAGCGAGATCTAAAGAGTTCCATCACCTTATTTACCATGTATTCAAACTGTAAACGCACAAGTATGTAGTTCCGTCAACGCGAGGTTCCTTTTGTTCAGTCATGGCATAGAAGATTGGTCGGCTCGCGAGCAAAGTCTGTCTTTAGAAGACGAAACATACGTTCAGCAAAACATTGACTCATTGACACATGACGCCTTTCTTAAGTACTTCCTGTGCAGGTACCTGGTCCCCTTTGTGACTTACTCGTACAGCGTTGCCTGGTGGCTACATCTCTTTCGAGGAAGCCTATAGCCTGAGCCAAACGGCCGGGGTGTCAGCTAGGTATATTGACCATCACTTTCCACTCACGGTTGCGCGCCAACGCCTTACACTACACATGCCGGCTGAGACGCCTGAAAGTTGTCACATCCAATCGCATCCCACTCAGGGCAAAATTAGCTTGGGAATAGCACAGTTTTCAGTGGTGGTGGCTTGGGGGTCCGGGGATTGCTTGCGAATAGGGCAGATACGGTGACGCCAGACGGCTTAAGCCTCCCAAGGTCTTGGCATCTCAACTGCGTCTAAGAAGGAAAACCATAGCTAATGACAGTTTTTTTCCTAGCAGTGGCTTGACCAAATTGTCACCGAGAGCGCCTCTGATGTTCAATAGGTACATATAAAGCCAAGACGGAACGGCACAGCTCTATCAGACCGGTTCGTAACAGTGTCAATCACACATCCCGGGCTACAGCAGCCGTTTGCAACCTGACAGAACAGTGAAAATGAAATGTGGTGACAAAGTCGAAGTGACCAAATAGCTTGTTGCCAAGGGTTTGAAAAAGTGTTTGTGTGTCACGACATATGTACTGAGTTGGCCTCCAAAGACCCCCGTCGTTCTCCGTCTCGTCTCAACAAATTTGGCGTTCATAAGCCTCCACTCTTGAGGAGATACGCCGCACTTCCACTTCCCGGCCGACTCACAACAACAGCACCCTCCTTCTGCTCCTCAGTAAGCTCGCGCTTGGAGTAGTATTCCCTCTCCCACGCCTCCTTGACAGCAGCAACCTTGTCAGCAGGCACCATGTGGACTGTGCAGCCACCCCAGCCAGCACCGGTAAGTCTGCTGCCATAGGATCCGTTTTCGCGCGCAATGCGGCAAAGCTCGTCAATCTCAGGGGCACTGCACTCGTACAAGTCGCGGCACGAGTCTTGTGTGGCGTTAAGCAGGTCGCCGAGGCGCTTGTTGTAGGCCGTGGTGTCAGAGGTATCCTTCGGCGCCTCCTGCTCCAGAACCTTCATGAACTGGAGTACGCGGAGAGCCTCCTCAAAGACGTGCAGGGCGCGCTGGCGGAGCTTGAAGCGGTCGGCGCGGACGGAGAGCTTGGACATGAAGATCTGCTCAAGCTCGGGGACGGAGACGCCCAGGACCTTGGCAATCTCCTCGCGGGTGTAGCCCTCGGTGCTGGTAAGGGCCTTCTTGGTGACGTCGATGAGCACGCGGAGCTGTGCCTCTGCGGCCTCCTCTGCTGATGCGCCCTCGGCGTGCGGGAGCTTGTTGTTGGCGAAGTAGGCTTCGTGAAAGCCGTGGAGAGAGATACCGAGCGGAGAAGCGTCGGTGGGGAGCTTTGTGCCGGCCGGATTGAGGGCTGCGTTGAGGAAGGCGCCTGCCATGCTGCACTCGACGACGCGGAGATTGTAGTGGATAGGGCCGGTGACCTGCTTGTTGGAGGTGACAAAGGACTGGGCGATGAGGAAGGAGAGTTCCGGGTTGGTTGTCGGGAAGAAGACGGGGCGAGCGGTCAGAGAGGGGCTGAAGGACACGAAGAGAGCAGAACCGCGCTGGGAGAAGACGGAGGCGGACTGGTCCATGCTGGATGGGTTGGTTGTTAGATCCTAGACGTGTTAATGAAGGGGTTAAAAGGGACGACTCACCCGCCAGAGTTGACACCAACGGCACGCTCACTGACGATGGCAAGCTCAGTGAGCTCGGTCTTGTCAACAGTCTTCTCGCCGTTGGCAAGCATGACAGCCAATGCCGAGGCACTAACGAAAGCAGCACTAGAGCTGAGACCACCGCCAACGGGGACGTTACCGTCCATGAGGATCTTCATACCATTGGGTCTGAAGTCCTTGCCATGCTTCCGACGCAGCAGCTCCAGGGCGCCACTCAAGCCGCTCTTGAAGTAGTTGGACCACTCGTGGACCTTGGAGTCGATAGGAACATCGGCGCCGATGGGGACTTCAAAGGTGCGGGAGGGGTACTTGTCGGACTGGGCGTTTGCGACGCGGAGGGTGAAGGTGTCGGAGTCAGCGGGAGTGTCGGTGACGGAGAAGGCGAGGATGGCATCGGCGGTGATTGCCATAGGGAGGACGGAGTAGAGGGAGTAGTCGATGTGCTCGCCGATAATGTTCACGCGGCCGGGGGAGCGGGCGACGACAGAGGCCGGGTGGCCGTACTCGGACTCGAACTGTGAGAGCAGAGACGACCAGCGCTTGGTCTGAATGGGGAGGGCATCGTCTGTGTAGATGTCGGCGAGGGCGCTCGCGGTGGGAACGGGACCGGCCATAGCGGGCGAACGTGTGTTTCGCTCGAGACCGAATGCGGATTGGGTATCTTTGCTGCCGAAGAGACGATGTTGAACAAGACGACCCGAACTGGCGAAAGAGTAGAAGAAAAGAAGAGAAGAAAGAAGAGTGTGATGGTGATGGCTTGTGACGTTTTGGGGGCGGGTTTCTATTTGGATGGGGAGGTTGGGTGGGACGAGGCCGGTGGTTTGACGATGCGCCGTAATATCCCCGCGATGGAGCTTTGGTGTTTTTGCGGGTGCTCTCTCAACTTTGCTGCGCTGGAAGTGGTGCGCGTGTGCTGCCTCAAGCTGCTACCCCGCAATTGCCCCTCGTTTGGCGATCCCTGACTGAAGAATACTGGAAGAGCTTTGCCTCGAATGTCTCACCAATAAAGAAATCAAAAGAGCTCAGCTTAGAGTTTGGGAGTCTTAAATTGAGTTCGATCTTCGGTCAGCACTGGACAAGGAGCAAATACAATGATAGTCCCTCGAGTATACATGGCCTTGAAGACTCATGCAATGAATGCAGCAGCTTCATACAGCTTCAAACGCAGTGTTACTCTTCGGGACATTGACACCCCACCTCGGTCGATAATTCCACCGTCATGCAAAATCTCCAACAATTCCTATCTCATTTTCTCTTTGACAAGCCCGACAAGCGCCAGTGTAGCGTGATCCTCTAGGCTGCATAAAGCAGCTCACCCTTCCGAACCATACCAGACCAAGCTGGACCAGAAAGGTTGCCCGGCCCAGCAACCGAGAAGGACAAGGTGCGCTGATTTCGGCCTTCTGGGTTGTCCGGGGTCTCCAGCTTGAACTGGACAACGGCCCCGTTCCATTGCGGGCCGACAATCGGAAAACCGGCGGAGAACTCGAAAGCTGCCTCGGTTGCGATACAAAGCTAGCGCTAGCTTGCGCATCAAGCTTTTTGGACATGCTCTTTAGTTAAGATCAGGTGTAAAGGTGGGATTGATGGAAAACGGTATGAGATAACTCTTCTTCCGAAGCATCATAGCACGAGATACAATTTGACGCCACGAAATCTAGAATGCATGATTTCTCAACCAGCGAACGACAGCCAAGCCGTACCAGTGGAGTGACTGCACGCCATCACTGGCCTGGCGCATCGCCTGGCTGGGTTCCAGGATCTTGCGCCATGCGGTGCGCGGGGATGTCGGGGGCGAGAGACTTTTGTTTTTTCTCCCTCTAGCGGGGATCTCGCGTTGCTGATAACCTGAATAGTATTAACGTCTTCTCACATTGCGCAAAATGTGTTGCAACTTCAAATCGCAAAGCAATCTCGAATTGAATCTTTAGACATCATGTTAAAGAGGGAGACGCGAAAGAAAAAGGAGGAGAGCCCTAGCCAAAAAGCACTTAGAGCCCCTCAGGCTCACTTCTCATTAAAGGCGTTTCTAGTCTCCAAGGTTTCGTGGTGTAGTTGGTTATCACGTCAGTCTAACACACTGAAGGTCTCCGGTTCAAGTCCGGGCGAAATCATTTTTGCAATTTGATGCAATCTCTGAGTTGCAAGACCATATTTCACCTCCTATCATTGACCTATATACTAGATGATGGTCCTGGATCAATATTTGACTTTGCCGCGACCTCTCTGCTGAGGTGGACTTGTGTTTGTTACATATAGACCACTTGATAATAGCTCCAAAAATGACAGCAAGTTTGACCAGCAAGTGTTTCAAAGACTCTCAGGCCGATGGCAATAGTTATGGTGCCCTGATAAAGTTATGCCTCAGACTATGGGGCTTGCAATATTTTCAAATACTCAAAGGCACCGACTCGTTCCCCTAGATAATTTGCACCACCAATATCACTGTGCAGTTTCCGAAGCTCTTTTCGTCCCACCCTTGCGAGCAGAATCACGACTGAGAAACAAACAAACGAGGCACTGGCAGATATCTGCCGGGTGAAGGTCTGCATGACGCTGAGCGCACCAAGTGTCTGAACATGGACCTTAATGTCCACACTTCCGGTGGCCCATACCAGTTTAGGTGTTCCATAACATATTGTGAGCCTATAGTTGCTTTACAAAACAATGTCCCATTTACACTACAGACAAATGCGCTTGAGACATTATTCAGATAAGAGCTAGCCACGGCTTCATGGTACTGAATAAGGCAAATCAACTTCCTGGATCTTGCGGGAACCCTACCCTGACTTCCTCAAGTCGAGAACCGGCCGGTGACAGCCTTGGCCGTCGGCTTCTTCTCAAACGCACTCCAGTCGTACCGCTTCAGAGACTCCTCAACGCTAAGAAGTTCCTTCTTGTCCTCCTCAGTCAATAGATCCATCCCCTCCACGATGGTGACTCCTTCCCACGTCGGGGGATAGTGATCCTGAATCCATTGGAAGAATTGCCATTGCGAAAGCTGCTCTTGAGCCATGGCGCCCCACAGTTCAACATAGCTTTGGGGAGAAACCTGCACGGCGGCGGTTGAGCCCTCCTCAGGCGCGAGCCCAGTGGCCCGTCCCCAGGCGGCGAGATAAGACTCCATAGTCAAGGTTTCAACGTTGCATCGGACAAAGGATCCTGGAGGAGGAGGGCTCTTCACCAGTCTTCGAACAAAAATGCCTCCGTTGGTGACAGGATCTCCAACACACGGGTATGGCGTGTTGGGTGGCACTGGGTATAAGGTGACATACTTCTTGGCGCTCGGCTTCAACCTGGTCAGAGTGTCTCTGATCATGGGGGCACTCAGATGCTTTACTTACCACGTAAATCGGTTTGAAGATATCATAGAGCAGTGCGTTATTCGCAAAGACAGTGAAGACGGCGAAGGTGGTCTTGGCCGAAAGATCCGGCATCTCTTGCGTCACATACGTGACGATGCGCCCCTTGCCCTCGAGGTGGGGGCACACAGCTTCCCCGTTGGTGATCTTGCTCGTGTGAGGCCCGGCGCTGAACACAAGTCGTTGAAGAGACTCCGTCTTCGCCGCCGCACGGGCAATTCTTCTTCCCTGTTCAAACTCCAACTCCACGGACTTCTCATCGCCGAGTTCGAAGAACGTGTCGTAGTAGTCAGTGAATGCGAAGATTGCCGTGGCCCCGTGGAAGGCTCTCTCGAGGCTCTCTTCATCGTTGAGATTCGCAGAGACAACTTCGACGCCCTTTGCGGCGAGAGCCTTTGCTTTCTCACTCGAGGTGTTACGAGTGGTGCCTCTGACTTTCCAGCCTGGTTCTTTGAGGAAGGCGTCAACGACGCCTCCGCCCTGACCACCAGCTGCGCCAATGACTACGATCAGGTCCGACATGATTTAAAGTTGTGGTAGGAGTAGGAGCGAAGATAAGATCTTTCGTTTACAAGTTTATAGAGATACTGGTGTTCGAATTCAAACTATAATTCTATCGTATTCTGTTGTGGAACGATGATCTCTTTTATAAACAACGGACGTTGTAGTCAAATCGACTGTATCAAGAGAAGAATCTACACTTACTTGAATAAGTCTAGCAGAATAGCCACCCGCTGCATACCTACCTACACCATCATACTGCAACGGCTGCATATCATTCCGACGGAGTCTTGTCGATTTGTCATATGGTTCTGTTAATCTAGCGCGGCGTTTGTGCCTGTCTCCAGATGATTAGATTACAGTGTCAATGGCCTCCCACTTCAGTCGGCAATCATGTACTTCGGTAGAGGCGCATTTAAGCTTCGGCACTCGGCGCTATCCTTACAACCGAGGCGGGACATCAGAAATCCTTCTTGTTGGCACAAGAATGAGCATCTTCAAAGCTTTTGGGGTCATTGTCGACAATTCACAGCTGAACCCAAGTCGGAGGCATTCTTTACAAAGTTCCTTCACGGGAGTGGCAAAGACCTTCTGCTCATGCTTAGAGCCTATTTCGGAGTACCCCCGATATTTCAAGTGAGTGATCAATGGAAAAAGATGTGATCATATCACACGAAGCTAGTAGTGTTATCGAATGGATCGAAATCCATCTCTAGAATATCCATTAACGAAAAAATATCATTCGACACATCCTCAACAGGTGCGGTAGTTGCAGTGACCACTCGATCATCCGGCAAGCGATCTGTGACAGCTTCTGCTCGGTCCAAGATATTCACGTTTTCATCAAGACTGAGCGGAAATGGGAGTAACTCATGGATATGCGCGTTAACGCTCCTTGCCACCCATGTCGCAGATGACGATGAAGTATCGTTCTGGAGATTGTTGAGAGATGCGTCTCTCCGCTCAGCTTGGATTTGCAGTCCCTGAATTCTCTGGAGCACTGATCGTGCGCCGCCATACTTCTTGCTCATAACGCGCAGCACTGAACAGATGCTTTCAATGCCATTCTTGCGAATCGTTTCCTTCTCTAACGTGTTTGGCCGGTGGAATACCAACACAGTTGCGGCCACTAGAGCCATGAAGCCATTGATGCTCAGCAAGTGAGAAGCATCCTCTCTGTAGTGGATCTCCTCGTACAACTCGGCAACATGGGTCGCCGCTATAATTGAGGCGTGAGACGTCCGCCACGGAGCATGACGGCTCTTGCTAAGCATCTGCACGATTATGATGGCCGTCAAATAATGGATATGCAACTCTGAAGTATAACGGTGATAAGTTCTCCGAGTACCGTCTGCATCGTAGAGCCGTAACACGTCCGGCAGGCCGCTCTTCCATTCGCAAAGCGAGGCAATGACAGTTTCGACCTCGGATTCAACTGGTACGCCTTTCCTGGTGTTCAACTCCGACAACTTGCCAATCACGTTCATGAGTCCGGTGAATTGTAAAGAGACCGTTGTGAATACCCCTTGTGTTTCAAAGTCCGAAGCTGCAAGTGGCTGAACATCGCAGTCTGTAAGCTTCAGCGAACGAGGCCGGCCCCAGCAGGCGACCATGAGTGTCTCACTGTTCTTTGAAATGTCAGTGCATGGAACGACAACACCAAGAGCTAAGTGCAGGGTGGGAACCGAGAAGCGCAGGCGCGTGATGCTTAGAGGAAGGTAGCAATAACGTACTATCAGATGCCAAAATATACGCCGTAAAGACCCGGAGTTATCTTTCTCTCTGTAAGATGATTGCGTGTGGATTCCCATCTGCACTGCTAACCGCACAGCCATACCAGTCCAATGCCACGGCCCATGAAGCGTGACAAGATATGGTGAGGCCGGGGCCCAACATGACAAGAGACATAGTGTCTTGAGGAGGAACACGTTGTCTTTTTCGAACTCGACATGTATCAAAGTTTCAATCTTCTCGTAGAGTGAGTAACTCAAAGTCATACTGCTGGGGTCATGGCGCATAAGACTGCCGACGAGGCACACAGCTTGCTGTAAAAGGATCGACGACTCTCCCCTCGAGAGGTCATCCGCATCAACGACGGGAAAGTAAGGAAAGGCAAATTCAAAGAAGGCGTCCGTCAAAGCCTTGCGCAATGATGGCGCTGGCAAGGTGTCCGCTTGAGTGGCCTTGACCAAAACATCTCGGGCTTGCATAACTCGTGGCGGAAGGCCATCGTAAACTGCCATCGTAAACTGCCATCGGCTCTATGGCGGAGTCGTACGAAAAGACGGAGGCGTGGGAGATGAATCCCTCCGGTTGGTAGTCCCACGTGTTTAATTCTGAAGACCGAGCTGGAGTCAACATCCGCGGCTCAACTCTCGTTCTATCAGTGCCAAGACTGGGGGGCGATGGCATGGCCGGCACGGTCCCGCACTGTCCTGGTATTCATATTGAATGAGGTTCGAGCCGAAGATTGTGAGACTCAGGTGTCTCCCAGCGTCGGTAGAGCTAAAGCTTTCCAGATTGCCGTTTATCTGCCGAACGACACGGCGTGCGGTGTGAGAACTGATGTGGGAGCCGAAATTACGTCAGGCCCGGCGCCTGTATCTAGCCAATATGCCCGACGGATCGACCCAAGTCCGATTCCGTTTCCGTTTACATGTGCTGTGGCCATGCATCGTACGTGTGCTTTACTGGAAATGTCGGAATGGTGTGTACCCTTCACTCACTACCGTCCATGTAACAAGTACCTGATCTACGGATGCATAGGACCGAACCTCTTAAAGCTTGCAGGTGAATCCGATTGGCCGTTGAGCCGAGACTATCAACTTTTCTACATCGTTGTCCGAGGACGGGGGATCAAGCATTTACCTCGGGGCACCTCAAACTTCTTTATTCATGTTTGTCCGGATGTTCATAACATGCGAGGTAACAGCATTGGTTTCTTGGATTGCAATAATTATCCTATTTTGTGGCCTCTACTTCATCATTGATCGTACGGATTATGGCGTCACTTCCTGCCTCAGGAGTACTGGTGGAAGCGGAAGAGTTCCGTGACTTTGGTGGCTGGATCTTGGACTCGCAGTTCGACTCGGAGATGGGATCGCCATATCTCCTCGCTCACGGTAACGGCAAGCCAGTCGCGGATGCAACAACTACCATATCAGCGAAAAAGGGCCATTACAATGTTTGGGTTCGAGCCAAGGACTGGGTTCCAGCTCATCATCCTGGTCAATTTACCCTGACTATCAACGGAAACACGCTCGACACAGTATTCGGCGCTAATGGCAAAGATTGGCACTGGCAGTACGCTGGCACAGTAGATCTCCTAGGGGATGACGTGCGACTGGTGCTGCACGATCTGACGGGATTTTGCGGCCGTTGCGACGCAATCTTTCTCAGCATGGAGGACACATCGCCGCCCAATGGAATAGACGAAGGATCGCGTGCCTGGCGGAGACGACTACGTGGTATACCTGATCAGCCTCACAATGCAGGGTCATTCGATGTTGTTGTCGTTGGAGGAGGCATACCTGGCTGTACAGCCGCATTAGCAGCTGCGCGAATGGGGGATCGTGTTGCCCTTATTCAAGATCGTCCTTACCTCGGCGGCAATGCCAGCGTAGAGATCGGGCTCACTCCACGCGGTATGACCAACTCCATCGTCCAAGAGCTCTCTCAACGCGACCTCGACGGCGACCTAGTCGCGAAGCAGCTGCTTGATGCAGAACCCAACGCCACAGCGTTCATGGAATACACTGTTTACGATGCAGCCCTCACCGGTTCGCAGATAACATCGGTGAAGGCCCGACATGCCCGCACTGGAAAGGAGATTTGCCTTTCAGCTCCAGTCTTCATTGACTGCTCTGGCAAAGCCATCCTTGGTATCTGCACTGGCGCAGAGACCCTTTTTGGTCAGGAGTCCAAGGCGATGTATGGCGAAAGCCTTGCGCCTGCAGTAGCTGATGAGATGCATCACGGACACACAGTCTTTTTTCGAACTCGGATGAGCGACAAACTTGCCCCCTTTCAGTCTGTTCCATGGGCCACTAAGGCAGCGCTTATACCCATATAAACAAATCAAATATGAGGTTCGTATTTGATTATTTAGCTTATTTCTCGCGCTATATTTGATTATTTAATAATTAATTAATAGATTTAACTGATTTCTTAATTAGGAATTAAATAAAGCTATTACGAAAGTCCTTATAGTACTAACTTATAGACTTTATCTCAATTAGCTCTTTTAATTAAAAAATTAACCTCTTACTTTTATAATACTACTACGAAGCTAATTCTTAAGATATTAGACCTTTTTTAGTATAAAAGATCTTATTAATAATTATTATAAAGTTAAAATTAACTTTATAAAGCTAAATATCCTCTCGTAATTTATTATTATTATAAGGATCGTAAAGATATTAAATATAAGCTTACTTAATGTTAAATAAGTTAATTAATAATTAATTTATTATTAAATTAGGTTAAGGACTAGCTAAGGGATAATTTATGAGTAATATTAATTAAGCTTAGGCACGTAGTTAATTACTACGTCTATTATAGTAGTAGGTATTAGGGCCCTATGGGCCCCGTAGCTTAGCCTTAAGCTACGAGACTAAGCTCTTAATAGTTATATAACGAGCTAGACTACTAGGCCTAAAGGGCTAGCTCGCTAGTTTTTATTTATTATTCTATTTTTTTCCTTTTTATATTAAGTCTTTAGTTAATTAGGTTAATAAAATAGCGTTATAACTTATTTCGAGTTTTTTTTTATAATACTATTTAACGTTATTTAATTAACTATTTTTTAAAAATAAAATAATAATATCTTAATTAATTAATTAATTACTTATTATACTAACTAGCTACTCTTACTAAAAAAGCGTATAAGAGAGCTAAGTAATAGCTAACTAAATTAATTATATATAAGTAACGTAATTAATACTCCCTAAATATATACCCCCTTTATTAAATATAATAATTAAAAAATATAGCTAGGGTAGCTAGGTCTCCCTTTATATTAATAATTTTTAATAAAATTATTATTTTTATAAGTCCTAATAGAGCGTTATAAGCCTTAATAAAAGTACTAAGCTCTTAGTAATTAACCCCGAGGTTATACTATTTAACTAGTTAATAAAGCGTTTTTTACTTTTTATTACCTAGGCCGATCGCTTAATATATTTTAATAATATAACTAACTAGTTTATTTTATTTATTTATATTTATAATAATATCCTTTTTAAAAAGAATATTAAGTAGTATATTAACGTTAACCTTATTTAAGAATTATATTTTAAAAATAATAAAAAGATTTTATTTAAATAGATCGAATAGTAATTAAAAATACGTATTATTTAGTACTAATTAGAGCAGGTCCTAGCTTTTATTATTAACTAGCTAAGTAATAATACTAAGTACTTATATATAATAACTTATAAAAACTTTAACCTTATGCGTACTATTATTATAAAGCTCCGTATTATAAAAAAAACCCTTACCTAAGCTTATATTAATAATATAATTATAATTAAAAAACTAGAGTAATTAGAGAACGGCTCTTAGGCTAGCTCTATTTAAAATACCGTTACTTTTAATACTTTAGAATAGTAGTTAATATATTTAAAAATATAGGGTAGTTACGAGATTACTCTAGCCTCGTCCTATTCTATCCCCTACGGCTCTTAAAAAATACTTAACGTACTCGTTTTTATTAATAATAATACTAACTTTAAGTTTAATTATTAGTTTTGATATATTACGAAGCGCTTAGAAAATACTAACTATAATATTAATAAGTATTACTTAGAGTATATTATTAATAAAATTAAAAATAGTATTATAGAGTTTATATATTTAATACTAACTTTTAATAAGATTATTATAACTAAGTAGCTATTTTACGAGCTTAAAATAGCTTATATTAATTTAATTATTATAAATAATACTAGTTATAAGCTAGACGTATTTATAATTATATTTAAAAACGTTTATTAAAAGCGCTTTATATTTACTAAGCTCGTGCGTATTAATAAGCTTTTAAAGTCTTAATAAAAGCGCCGTTTTTATAATAAGCTACTTATATATTTTCGTAATTAGGTTATATTAAAGTACTTAGATAATATAGCTACTTTTTAAAAATATACTAAGTACGTTACGTAACTAGTTAATATAATATAATTTTTTTTTATAAAGGACTGTATAGTTAAGGTTTTTAACTAAACTCGCTAGACTTTAAAAAGAAGTAATAAAAATAATAAAAATAATAGAGATACTAGTAGTACTAAATAGGACCGAGGTTATATTTCTATTTATAAAACGATCCTTAAAACTCTATATTAAAAATTTAAAAATAGTAATACTTATTTTATTTATAATAATATTAAATATATTTTTAAAGACTATTTTAAAAAGCTAAAAATTACTATAATTATTATTAATATTACTACGGGCCTTATTAAAATAGAGTTAGGTTTAAAAAACTAAACTTTTTAATAAAAATAAACTCTTAACTAGGAGATATGTATAAAAAAAATAGAAAATTAGTAATTAATTTAGTAAATTTATAAGATCTTATAAGGGGCTAGCCCCTTAAGATAAAGCTTATATTAATATTTAATAAATATAGAATTTACTTAAAAGCTTTACTTAATATAAGAGCTAATAAATACGGATTTATAAATAACTACGTAACCCCTTTATTATAATAGTTCTACGCGGCCCTATTTTATAAATTATTATACTTAATTTTTATTACTAAGTTTAATAAGGAGTAATTAGATAATACTAGCGTAGTATAAACTGCTAACTTATATATTAATTAATAAGTTTTTTTAAAAATACCCCTCTTTTAACTTAATACGGGCTATTATAACTTAATTTTAAAATAGAAATAGTTCGAATATTACGAAATAAATTTTAATATTCGCTACTAATAGTTAATATAACCTAAGGACTTATTATTATAAAAAATACCCTCTACTATTGTTAGGAATATTAAGGACTTATATACCCTAAAAATTATTAATATATAATACTAAATCGATACTAATTAGTAATAGGACCTATTCGAAATAGATATAATCTATTATAACTAAAAGCTTTAGTAATAGTAGGTAAAGGGTATATTAATTAGGATATTACTACGCTTATTAAAAACGATAGCCCGTTAAATATAATAATTAAACGAGGCTAAGAATATAAAAAAGATAAAATACGCCCTTAATAATACTATTATTACCCCCATAAAAAGGGCTAAATAGTAATAATTATACTTAGTAATAATATAAATAAATATTACCTTTATTAATACTTCCGTATTTAAGAAGAACTTATAGTAAAATAATATTAAAATAGGCTTTATATTACTCTATAAGCTAAACCGTATTATAAAAAATAAAAAAAAAAGGCAGACCCCTTATATAACGATAACTAAGTTATTTATAACTTTATAATAACGAACCTATTAAAATACTTATAGCCCTAGACTAACGTTTTTAATAAAATAACTAGTAATATATTAGCACTTTATAAGCCGTATAATTATAAAATCGAGCTCCTAAATAATAATAAAAAAAAGTTAACTTATTACTTTTTATATAAATAGTTAGTACTAAAGCTAGAAGCTATAAAAGCCTATTTATTAAAATATTTATAAAAAGGATTTATTAATTTAAATAATACTCTTTTTATATTATTAATATTATTTATAAAAAAGTACGATAGTAGTTTATACTTTTATATTAATTTTTATAAGCTTAATAAAATTATAAAAAAAGACCGCTACTTATTATTACTTATTAATAAGACCTTTACGTAGTTAGGTAGAGTAAAAGTATTTATTAAACTAAATATTAAATAGGCTTTTTATTATATTTACTTTAACCTAGCCTCTAAGGACTTAACGATATTTAAAACTTATTATAGGATATATAAGTATAAAGTAATATTTTTTAAGCTCTATAATAAGCTAGTTATATATTAATAATATATAAACGAGATATTAATAAAATACTTAGATAACTTTTATATAATATATATAAATAATATCCTAATCTTTTTTAATAACCCTTTTTAGTACTAAGAGTACGTTATTAAAGTACTAAATTATTTATAAAAAGTAAGCTTATAAATAAATATTAAAAAGTACGAGTTTAGTATTATTTTTATAAAATACTTAGGCTTCGTAGTTTTTATAAAAAGTATATAGTTTAATAAAAAGAAGGTTTTTATAATTAGAGATTAGAAACTACTTATATTATTTAAAAATATTTAGTTTTTTTTTAGGTTTTATAACTTTTATAAGAGGTTTATAAAAGATTATAGCTACTTAGCTAGGCCCTTTATAAAACTAATAAGTAAGGGAGTTCTTTTTAATTTTAATACTAATTATAAAATAGTTTTTAAAGTTATAAAGCTAGTACTAATATTAGCGCTTATTCTTTATTATTTTAAACTAGAGCTATTAATATAGTTAAAAACTAATATTTCTAACTTAGTATATACCGGAGTATTATTATAATAATAAGAGGATAAGGGGCTATAATACTTAATAACCTTCTATTTAAAAACTATAAGTAATATAAAGCTTAATTATACTATTTATAATAAAAAAATATTAGTAATAGTACTATACTTCGAGGAATAGTGCGCAAAGCTTATAAATTATAAATATAAGTTTAATATTATTATAAATTACTAATTATTACTATTCTTTATAACTAAGTACTTATTTAATTTATAATAAGCCCGCTAAGTTAATATACTAGCGGATTTTAATTTTTAAATTTATTATTACCCGAGGAAAGAGAACATATTAACTAACGTCTTATTATAAAAAATAAAAAATATTTATATTTAATAAGTACTAAAAGAGGCTAATAGGACCTAAGTCCTTTTATTATTAAAATTACTATTTTTTAATATTATAGCAGAGTTATAAGTATTATTAAGCGCTATTATTAATTAACTATAGCTCGTAATTAGCTTATTTATACTAAAGGACGAACTCTAGGGGTATTTATTAATAAAAAAGATTTTAAAGCTTAATAAAGACCTTATTATAGCGTTCTTTATACTAATATAAATACTAATTATTAAAGGGTATAAGTACTAGTTTATTTAAAATAATAAATTATTAATAATAAATAGGAAGCTCGTAGTATTTAAAAAGGAGAACCTCTATATTATAATTATTTATAAAGTTTATAAATAAAAGCTCTTTACTTATTTAGGGTATAATAAGGTTATAAAAATAATTAAATAGTAATATTATTAGCCGGGCTTAGTAGTAGATGCTTATTAATATATACGGAACTATTATACTTATTATTAATTATAAAAGCTATATAATAAGCTCTTAGGGGAGCTAAGACTACTCTTAATACTTAACTACTTATAATAATATATTTTTATAAATTTTATAACTATTTTTATTAATTAAAAAGGATTTAATAATATTTAAGTAATAGTAAACTACTTAAGTAAAATAATAATATTTATTCCTTATTATAAAACTATTATAATAAAAAATATAAGCTAAATATTTTATAAGCGGGTACTATTTATTTTTAGTTTATTAAAAACTATTATATTAAACCGAGGCCCTTAATTTATTTTTAATTTTTAAAAAAAACTTTATAGAATTTACGGGGTTAAGCTATAATTATTAATAATAGACTATTTATAAATAAATAGTTAAATAGAGGTACTAAATTAGTATATTTTATAGTAGTTAAGATTATTAATTAATTAATATTAAAATAATTAGAGTAATATATTACTTATAGTCGACTTTATTTATACTACCTAGCTTAGTAAAACTACGGGGCTATTATTATATAAAATAGAATTTAGTTATTAGCTACGGCTTTTTTTTAACTAGTCTAAGCGAATTTATTAATTTAGTTTTATAAAAAAGAAGCTAAACCGTATTAATACGTAGTATATAGTTTAAAAAATATACGAAGCTTAAGAGATTACTAAGGGTAATATAAAAGTTATTTAAGTACGATATAAAAAGTATACTAACTATTACTAGCGCCCAGATAACTTAAAACTAAGAAATCGGGTTTTTATTAATACTTTATATTAAAAGTTTATTAATATAAATAAGTTATAGTAGCTATAGGCCGGATTATAACTTATTATTAATACTAACTAGGGGGGTATATAAATTATAGAATTATTAATAAATAGCCGGGTATACTTAGTTTTTTATTTAAATAAGTTAAAAAAAGCTATTAACGACTTATTACTTAGGTAAAACTAAGACTTATTATTATTAATTATTAATAATAATAGCGAGCTAAAGTACGAGGTTTTTAAAGTTATTAAGTTATACTTATATAAAAAAAAGCTATAGTACTAAGCGGATTAAAAAGGGTATAATACGGATTTAACTTAGTATAATATAAGAAGCTTTTAATACGTACTAACGATACTCTAAATATTCTATTACTAATACTTAATTACTAAGGGCCTATTATAAAACTTAGATTTATAAATAAAAGTTATTATAATTAATAACTTATTACTACTGCGGGATAATAATAATATAATAATAATAATTATAATTATAAATTTACTAAATTAAGAGGTAATTTAGAGGTTTATTTTTTAATATTATAAATAGTACTCTTTAATATAAAGGGGGGGGTAATATTATAATAATAAGTATTAGGGCCCTATAAGCCCCGTAGTTTAGCCTTAAGCTACGAGGCTAAGCTCTTAATAATTACGTAACGAGCTAAACCGCTATACCTAAAGGGCTAGCTCGCTAGCTTCTACTTATTATTCTATTTTTTTTTTTTATATTAAGTTTTTAATTAATTAAGCTAATATAATAGCGTTACGACTTACTTCGAGTTTTTTTTTATAATACGTTTATTATTTAAAATATTAACTATTACTAGTATTATAAGTCTTTTATAATACTCTTTAGAATTGTAAGGGTATTAAAAATAGCTTATAACTATTATAATAAAAGAGGAGGACCTAAATAACGAGGAGGAGGAGGACTTATTATCTCGTTTATATACTATTTTTATTAATAATCGTAGAGTCCCTTTTTTATATTAAATAGTTAATAGCTTTACTTAGGCATATCCTACCTCTTTTTTAACTATTTTAATCTTTACTTAGGGTAAAGAATAATTATTACGATATAGAATAAAAAATTACCTAACTTAGTATAATATTTATTAAGAATTTACTAAGTATTAATAATTAATAGTTAGAAATATTCTCGTAAATTAAAATTATTATTAAGAAATAGCTCTACTCGCTCTTTAAGTATATATTTAAATTAAATATAACGAGGGATATTATTTAAAGTTAGAGGTTAAAAAAGAGGTTAGGATATAAATTAATAACGAGCTAATTATTAACGAGGTAGTATTATTTATATTAATTATAATTATAACGCTACGATTTAAAAAATTATAAAATCTATCTCTTTTTTAAAAAGTTTATTATATAACTTCTTTTACTCTTTAAAATAGTTAATAAAGTACTCGAGACTTATTATTACTTTTTATAAATAACTATAACTATTTCCTTTACCCTAGCCCTAGTATTTTATTATTTAAAAATAAAGTAGTTTAAATACTACCTTTAGCTCAGCTAATAATTACTAATTATTATTATTAAAAACGTCCTTAATAGGGATCTATTACTTTAAATCTTTATAAGCTTAACTAGTTACTAAAAAAGTATAAATTTACTTTTTTTTTTATAAAGAGCGTTATATTATAAAATATAATAAATTCTATTTTATATTATTATTAAGTATTAATATAAGCTCTTATAACGACTCTTTAAAAAGAGTAAATATATTATTCCTATTAATCTTATTACTAACCTTAAAAAAAGCCTTATATTATTAAAATAATAAGTAAATAAATTTAATAACGTTCCGAAGCTTATTAATAGGGCCCCTTATATACTAAAGATTAAGATCTTTTTAAAATTACTTAGTATTAATTAATATATTTAATTCTTATTTAAATACTTCTTTATTATTACTAAATAAAAAGGCCTTACTAATAAAGTTAAGAATATAACCGTAATACCTTATCCTCTAGTTAAGAATATTTTTTTAAGTATAAGTATAAAATAATATAGAATATAAATAACTTAAGTAAGTATTATTATTTAAAATATTATTATAAATAACTACTCTAACTTAGTTACCTAATTCTTAGTTATCTATTACTAATTTTATAATCTAAGTAATATTAGCCCTATTATAAGTACTATATTATTATCGTAAAGTAATAAAGTATTATATTTATTACTTAGTATAGTTTAAAAAGTAAATAAAAATAGTAATAATAATATTCCGCGTTAGCGAGGTTTATAAATCGAATAGTAAATAGATTTTTATTATTAACTTCTAGATCTTTACCCTAATTATATCTTTCTTTTTAATAAAGATCTTACTTAGCTCCTTTTTTATATTTTTATATAATAATAAGAGTTCGTTAATAATACTATAATTTAATTAATAAAAGAGGGCCCGGAGGTAAGAATTATAAAAAGTTATAAATAGGCTATTATTATTAATAATATACCTAATTACTAATTCCTTAATTCTTATTACTTAGCTCTTCATAATAATATTAAAAATAAGTTTTTATTTTTTTAATATAAAGTCGTATTTAAAGGATTTTGATAAATATAATAACTTACTAAAGTTTAGATCTATTACTTAATATTTTAATTTTAAATAAGTTATTACTAAGCTCGTAATTACTATTTTAAAATAAATAATAATACTTATTTTATTATAATAACGATAAAACTAAAAAACTTTATTTTAAATATTTTTATTATAAATCTCTTAAATAAAGACCCCCTTTAAATAGATCTATAACTTCTTTAGCTTTATACCTTTTTATAATATTAAATTATTATTAATAAAAGTCCTCTTTTTCTAAATTACTTTTAAAAAGGTAAAGAGGTTATTACGATTATTAAAATCGGTTAATAATATAAAACTAGTATTAATTAGGGTTTATAATTATAAAGTAATCTAAAATAGTAACTACGTACTAAAAATCGTACAACTTATTATTAATTAATTAATTATAATATAGCAAATTAATTAATATATAATTTAATTAATTTTAATAATAATTATAATAGTTATAAAGGGTTAGAAATAGTAGTACGTAACTTCGTTAGTTTTATTAATATTAAAAAAAGGGGGTACTAAAGGTTTTTTAAATTCTTAAATATAATAAGATACTAAATTTAGGGCTCTATAATACTTAGGCTTTTTTTTTTATAATAATTATTAATAATCTATTTAGTTAAATAATATAATACCGAACTTATAATTATAAATAAAGAGTCATAAGTTCGAATCCCGCTCTAAGTATTTATATTTTTAATTATAAATTTTTATAGGGTATAGTTAGGAATATTAATTTTTAATTAGCCCGGCCCTAGATTTTCTTTTTTTTAAGCGACCTTATATTTAATTAAATATATTAAATATAGGGCTTTATAATATTTAATTATTTAATTTACTAAAATTCTTATATTTGACTGTTTGTTTAACTTATTTATTTAACTAATTTAAATGGGTATAAGCGCTGCACTGAGGTTGCCAAAGACTACTCTGATCTTCGGGGTCAGCTCAGTAAGCCTGGTCTTGAGAATGGCCCGGGACCTCTTGTTGTGCCCCCGAATTTTGTACTCGATCCTACCATGGATATGAAGATGAAGGGACCTCTTACCCACTTCTGGGAGTACGGCCAATGGCTCGATCCATATACTAATGGTGAACATATTCGGGACCATCTCTTGCGCGCCATCTACGGGACTTTCCACAACGTGAAAGAGATGGAGCCCGAGACTTACGCGAATCTGGAATTCGATTGGGTAGCATTTGTTGCTGCTCAGGGAGAGTTCAAGAAGTATAAGGGAGACTACATTCTTACAGAGACCGATATTCGCGATCACAAAGTCTTCCCCGACGCTGTGGTTCAGAATGCAGGCGCCTTTTGTCTACATTACCCAGGCGACAAAAAGTACGACTTCCGTCTGCAGGCCTGGGAATGGGATGAGCGGGATAAAAAGCCTTATGACATCCCTTTCCGGTGTCTCTATTCGTCTAATATCTCGAATTTGATGATGGCGGGGAAACATATCAGCACTACCCACATTGGAGGATCCAACGCCAAGTTCATGGCCAATGGAGGATGCCACGCTCTGGCAACAGCTGCCGCGGCGCACTTGTGCATTAAGCACCAAACCAATCCTCGTGGTATCTATGAGAATCACCTTCAAGAGTTGAAGGCAACTGTCATCCGCCAGGGTCAGGGTATCTGGGATAGAAAATCGGACAACAGACTGTAATTTTCGGGTGGCTATGTGAAGCCCATAGACGTTTTTCATGAGAATCTGTAAACTTCAATCAGGCATCATTCGGGAGGAGCATACTAAACATAGGAGTATAGCTTTCCCGCATGTATTTCACGTTTCCGAATTGTCCGTCTTTATAGAATGTTGAGGAGCCAATTGAGTTTTGATTTCAAAAATGTTGCTTTTTATCGTAACTGCAGAGCCAGAGATGGTTCTTTGCGACAATGCTACAGCTTCTCGTTATGAACTCCATCAACTGCCTCCTTGAAATCCTCCAAGAACAACCACCTGCTCTGTTCGGCCCAACCCCGGGTCAAGAAATCATTTGCATATTCCGGGAATTCCCTGACGATGTCCTTCAAATGGGTATCGTGAGCAATTACAACAAGGGTATTTCCGCTTCCATCAGCTTCGATAATCCGGTCTACGGTCTCCTCGGCAGCATCCGGGTTGCCAAATAGCATACCAGGACGATGAACGCCATAGAACGGTTTCGTCGTGTCTTCGTCTCGGAGGATGGGTTTGAACAGCGCGCCGGGGCAGGGAGTCATAAGTCAACATACCCACTTCCTGGCACCCCCCTGTTTCTGGCACCACAAAAACGATGGGATCACAACCCAACCTCCTCATTACTATTAACTATTGATCCTCAACCACACCCACTACAATACAGCTGCCAGCCTCACTAGGGCATTCAGAGTCGCTGGATTCAGCCGTGATAACCTCCTTTTCACCCGCTTCGATTTGAGCCCGATGGATATCCCTGATGTTCGCGAACTTCGTATTGGGATCG
>NW_026849567.1:0-55951 GCF_030869305.1 Colletotrichum tamarilloi | reverse complement strand
CGGCACATCGACGCCGGCCTGGCCATAATGGCCACGATGGACGGGCCGGAGGTGTACAGGGTCAGGGCGATAAGCCGGCGCCTCAGACGGCTCCTACGGGACCCCCCGGGTAACGATAATACCCATATAAAAGAACAGATTATGCTGGACCTGGCTGCCCACGCGGGCTGGCACCAGGAGGTCCTGTGCGCGTTGGAGTGGGTGAAGCTCGCCCTGTAGGCGGGCGGCGGAAGGTTGGGAGTTTTGATTAGTAGTTAGGTATGGAGCGCAATATACCCAGTTTTCCCCAATACGTAATACACGGTACGGCCCCGGCGGATTGCTCCGTCGGGGGGTAAGGTTATTTTATAAAGTGGTCATATAGCTATTATTATAAAATTAAGCTAATTAAAAACGATTAAAGTAGGAGATATAGTGGTTTTTTTTCTAGCTTTATAAGTATAAAAAATCGACCTTAATAAAATTACAGTTTTAAAAATAATTATATAACATAGTATACTTTTTAACTATATAATATACGTAATATATCCTAAGTACGTACTTAACGTAATATAATAATTTCGATATAAAAACCGCTATTTAATTCGGGATAAGTAAGCTACCCTGCGGCGGTGCCGGCTAGAAAGGTTAACAATAGAGGTTAAAATAGGAGATAATCTTAGCCTTATTATTAATATTAAGGATATTAGTTTAAAAAAAAGAAATCTAAATTAATAAAGAAAAAAATTATTAAGTAATTGTTCATAACTTATTATGATTAAGATTACTAAGTCTAGATATTTATAATTAGTAATAAGTTCTTAAAAAGTAGCTTATTTAAGGTAGACTTTTTTATTACTTATTAATAAGTTAGTGTTATAGATAATAACCTTTTTTTATACATTAATAATATACCTAAAAATATAAAGAACGCGGCCGTGCTTATGGGAATTAAAGTTACTTTACTTTTAAATATAATAGAATTTTATAAGGGTATTTTAAGTAAGCTAAGTAGTACTATATAGCTTTTTGAAAACTTAAAATAATATTTGGTAACGTAAGTATTAATAATATATAGTGGTTTTTTTCCGGCTTTATAAGCACAAAAGATCGACCTTAACGGGATTATACTTTTAAAGAAAATTATATAATATAGTATATTTTTTAATTATATAATACGCATAATATATCCTAAGTACGCGCTTAACGTAATATAATGATTTTAATATAAAAACTGCTATATAATTTAGGATAGGTAAGCTACCCTCTTTAGTAGCGGCACTAGCCGGAAAGGTTAACAATAAAAGTTAGTTATAATAGTTAGCTATAATAGTTAGTTATAATAGTTAGAGGCGGCCTTCTTTAATTATAGAGGTTCTAAACTTTAATAATAACGTAGAGGTTTCTAAAAAAAGGGCTAAATAGGCTAATATTTACGTACTAAAGCTTATAAAAATTCTTTTTATCCTTATTATTTCTAATATTATTTAAAGCTACTCTTTATTTAAACTAAATAAATTTACTAAATAAATCTACTAAATAAACTTATTAATATATAAATTATTACCTCAATAAGAACCTACTCTATTCTTAGTATATAGTTAGTAATTAGTAAGCTAAAACTTTAAAAATACCTATTAATAAGTTTACCCCTCTTAAACTAGGCACCCTCTTTAGCTAGCTTAATACTATAGCTATTATAATTAACGTAAATATATTTAAAAAATAGCAAAGTACTTTTTAGTAATATAAAATCTAGCTAGGTAATAGTATAAATACTATAAATAGTTAAGTTAATACGGATATTAAGATTTAGTATATTAATACTAATTTAAAAATTATACTTTATAGAGCTAAAAATCCCTTTAATATAAGCTATATTATAGATATAAGGGAATATATAAAGGGCCCCTTAACCCTTAATAAAAAAGAGTATATAATACGGGATCTAATTATTTATATAAGCTAGTACTAAGAGGTCTTATATACGTTAGAGTGGGTATAGCTTGCCCTCTAGATAGCTAGAAGCAGGGGAAGGTCGGGAGCTATTTTAATTAGTAGTTAGGTATAGAGCGTAATATACCTAGTTTTCCTTAATACGTAATATATAGTACGGCCCCAGCGGATTGCTCCGTCGGGGGGGTAAGTATTAATAATATAAACGAGCTTTTTAATATTATAATATATACTAAATAAGTAGTATATATAGGGAGTATTAGTCTAACGAGACAGTGGGAATATCCACCGATACTATATATTAATACCGTATAACTAATATCGAGAATCGCCCGAGCAGCTAGCAAAGGTAAAAATAAAAAACAAATACCCTAAGTACGTACTTAACGTAATAAAGTAATTTTAATATAAAAACCGCTATATAATTTAAAATAAGTAAGCTATTTCTGAAAGAGTAGTATTAATTAAAAAGGTTGATAATAGAAGTTAGTTATAAAAGTTAGAGGCGGCCCTTAATTATAGAGGTTTTAAACTTTAATAATAATATAGAGGTTTTTAGAGAAAGGGCTAAAAAGGCTAATATTTAATAAAGCTCGTAAAGATTTTTTTTATTCTTATTATTTCCAATATTACTTAAAGCTCTATTTAAACTAAATAAATTTATTAAATAAAGTTATTAAATAAACTTATTAATATATAAACTATTACTTATTAAAAACCGACTTTGCTTTTAGTATATAATTAGTAATTAGCGGGCTAGGACTCTTTAAAAATGCCCTTCAATAAGTCCCTCCCTCTAGGACTTTATAAATTCTTAGGCCCCCTCGACGCCCTAGCTATTATAACTAATATAAATATATTTAAAAAATAGTATAATACTTTTTAATAATATAAAATCTAACTAAGTAATAATATAAATATTTTAAATAGTTAGGCTAATACGGACGTTAAGATTTGTTATATTAATATTAGTTTAGAATTATATTTTATAAAACTAAAAATGTTTTTAATATAGGCTATATTCTAAAAATAAAAGAATATATAAAGGGTCCCTTAAATTTTAATAAAAAGAGAGTATATATAATAGCTTTTTTTCCGGCTTTATAAATATAAAAGATTAACCTTAATAAGATCCCGCTTTTAAAAGAAATTATATATAGTAGTTTTTTTCCGGCTTTATAAGTATAAAAGATCGACCTTAACGGGATTACGCTTTTAAAAGAAATTATATAATACGGTATACTTTTTAATTATATAATATACGTAATATACCCTAAGTATGTGCTTAATATAATATAATAATTTTAATATAAAAACTATTATAAAATTCGGAATAAGTAAGCTATTTTATAGTAGTGCTAATTAAAAAGGTTAATAATAAAAGTCGGCTATAAAGGTTAAAAGCGGCCCTTAACTATAGAGGTTCTAAACTTTAATAATAATATAAAAGTTTTTTTTTTAAAAAAAAGGGCTAAAAGGGCTAATATTTAGCTACTTATACTAAAGTTCGTAAAGATTCTTTTTATCCTTATTATTTTTAATATTACCTAAAGCTCTATTTAAACTAAATAAATCTATTAAATAAACTTATTAAATAAACTTATTAATATATAAACTACTACCTCGTTAAGAACCTACTCTCCTAGTATATAGTTAGTAACTAGCGGGCTAGGACTTTAAAAATACCCCTCAATAGGTCCCCCCCTCTAGAGCTTAATAAATTAGGCCCCCTTAATGCCCTAACTATTATAACTAACGGAAGTATATTTAAAAAATAGTATAATGCCTTTTAATAGTATAGAATCCGGCTAAATAATAATACGAATATTATAAATAACTAGGCTAATATAAGTATTAAAATCTAATATATTAATATTAATTTAAAAATTATATTTTATAAAATTAAAAATCCTTTTAATATAAGTTATAAAGCGTGATCCCGTTAAGGTCGATCTTTTGCGCCTGTAAAGCCGGAAAAAAACCACCACATAAGTTATATTATAAACGTAAGGGAATATATAAGGGGTCCCCTAACCCTTAATAAAAAAGAATGTATAATACGAAATTTAACTACCTACGCGGGCTAGTACTAAAAGGTTTTATATACGTTAAAATAGGTATAACTCGCCCTCTAAATAGCTAAAATTACGTAATAAAAAGTCGGGAGTTAATAAAAAGGAAATAACGGTCGAGTTAGTTAACTACTATTTTAATTAGTAATTAAGTATAGAGCGCAATATACCTAGTTTTCCTTAATACGTAATATATAGTACGGCCCTAGCGGACTACTCTATTAGGGGGAAAAGATATTATATAATATAATATACTTTTTAATTATATAATATATATAATATATCTTAAGTACGGACTTAATATAATATAGTAATTTGAATATAAATACTACTATTTAATTTAGGATAAGTAAGCTACTTTTTTTATTATATAGTAGCGCTAATTAAAAAGGTTAATAATAGAAGTTAGCTATAATAATTAGCTATAATAGTCGGCTATAATAATTAAAAGCGGCCCTTAACTATAGAGGTTCTAAACTTTAATAGTAATATAGAGGTTTTTAAAAAAAGGGCTAAATAGGTTAATATTTACGTACTAAAACTTATAAACATTCTTTTTATCCTTATCGCTTTTAATATTACTTAAAGCTCTATTTAAACTAAATAAATTTACTAAATAAATTTATTAAATAAACTTATTAATATATAAACTACTACTTAGATAGCTAGTTAGATAATTAGTTAAAAAGTTAACTAGTTAAAATACTATTTTAATAAGAACCTATTCTACTCCTAGTATATAATTAGTAATTAATAGGCTAAAAATACTTATTAATAAGTCTACCCCTCTTAAGCTAGGCGCCCTTTTTAACTAGCTCGACGCTATAGCTATTATAATTAATATAAATACGCTTAAGAAGTAATAAAGTACTTTTTAATAATATAAAATTTAGCTAAGTAATTTTATAAGTACTATAAATGGTTAGGTTAATACGGATACTAAGATTTAATATATTAATACTGGCTTAGTTATTATAATTATAATAAATAAGTTAGAAATCTTTTTTTATTTTACCTTTATTAGCTACTCGGGCAATTCTTAATATTATTTATATAATATTAATAAATAGTATTAATAAATACACCTACTATTTTAATAGACTATTTTCTTTAGATTTTCTACCTTTTTAACTTTCCCTTTTATAAAGTTTATAATTACGTATTATTAATAGTAATTAGGTTAGAGGTATATAGGGTTAAAATAATAAGCTAGCGCTTTAAATAGCTCCTATAGGACCCCCTAGGTAACGATAATACTTATATAAAAAAAGATATTATATTAGACCTAGCTACTTATATAGGCTAGTATTAAGAGGTCTTATATACGTTAAAATAGGTAAAGCTCGCCCTATAAGCGGTTATATAATAAAAAGTTAGGAGTTTTAGTTAGTAATTAGGTATAGAGCGTATTATACTTAGTTTTCCTTAATACGTAATATACGGTACAGCCCCGGCAAATTGCTCTATCGGGGAGAAAAAAGAGTATATAATATAAGATCTAACTACTTATATAAGCTAATATTAAAAAGTTTTATATATATTAAAATAAGTATAGCTCGCCCTTTAAATAAGTAGTAAAAGGTCGGGAGTTTTAAATAGTAGTTAAGTATAGAGCATAATATACTTAGTTTTTCTTAATACGTAATATATAATACGGCCCCGGCAGATTACTACGTTAAGGAGATTAAATAATAATAATAAGGTATTTATTAAATAATAAAATAAGAGTAATATTTTATTTTTAAATAAAAAAAGATATTATTAACGCTTTAAAAAAGTTATTATAAATAATAACGTTAATAGCTTTATTATTAGTATTGAAAAAAGATATTATATAATAATTTTAAGTAGTATTGCGCTTAATATCGCCGTTAATCCGTAATTATAAACTTTATAAGAGGGAAAGTTTAAAAAAGTAGAAAATCTAGAAAAAGTAGTTTAATAAGATAGTAGGAGTATTTACTAATACTATATATTAATACTATATAACCGATATTAAGAATCGCCTAAGTAGCTAGTAAAGGTAGAAATAAAAAAATAAATAAATAATAACTTTAAGGACTAAAGTTATATAAGGGGGAATAATTATAATAAATTTAGGATATATTTAGTAATAAGACCCTAATAACTTAGTAATTAATATATAAATTATATTATCCCCCTAACGGAGCAATTTGCCGGGGCCGTACTATATATTACGTATTAAGGAAAACTAGGTATAATACGCTCTATACTTAATTACTAACTAAAACTCCTAACTTTTTACTATAGTCCTCTTAAGTTCTAGCTACCTATAGGGCGAGCTTTACTTATTTTAATATATATAGGACCTCCTAATACTAACTTATATAAGTAACTAGAATAGTAGTATCGCGCCTAATATCGCTATTAATCCGTAATTATTTATTTTTTTATTTCTACCTTTACTAGCTGCTCGGGCGATTATTAATATCGGTTATATAATATTAACATATAATATTAATAAATACTCTTACTATCTCGTTAAACTATTTTTTTTAGATTTTCTACCTTTTTAAACTTTCCCTCTTATAAAGTTTAATCCGTAATTATAAATTTTATAAAAAAGAAAGTTTAAAAAGGTACAAATATTTCTAAAAAAATAGTATAACGAGATAGTAAGAGTATTTATTAATACTATATATTAATACTATATAACCGATAACCGATATAAAGAATTGCCCGAGTAGTTAGTAAAAGTTAAAATAAAAAAATAAATAAGTAACTAGGTTTAGTATAATCTTTTTTTTTATAAATATTATTATTACTTAGGGGGTCCTATAAGAGCTATTTAAAGTATTAACTTATTACCCTAACCCTATATATTTCTAACTTATTTATTATAATTATTATAATTTAGTTAGTATTAATGTACCGGATTTTAATATTTATATTAGCTTAGCTATTTATAGTACTTATAATATTACTTAAATATATTTTATATTATAAAAAAGTACTTTATTACTCTTTTAGCGTGCTTACGCTAGTTATAATAGCTATAGCGTCGAGCTAGCTAAGGGCGCCCAGCCCGAGAGGGGCAGACCTATCGGTAGGCATTTTTAAAAAGTTCTAGCTTATTAATTACTAACTATATACTAGTTCTTATTAAAGTAGTATTTTAACTAGCTAACCTCTTACCTAGTTATTTAAGTAGCTATTTAAGTAGTAGTTTATATATTAATAAGTTTATTTAATAAATAAATTTATTTAATAAGTTTATTTAGTTTAAATAGAGCTTTAAGTAATATTAAAAGTAATAAGGATAAAAAAAATCTTTATAAACTCTAATATAAAAAATAAAAAATATTAGCTTATTTAGCCCTTTTTTTAAAAAACCTTTATATTATTATTAAAGTTTAGAACCTCTATAATTAAGAGCCGTCTCTAACTATTATAGCTAATTATTATAGTTAATTATTATAGCCGATTTTTACTATCGACCTTTTTTAACTAGCGCCGCTATATAAGTATATTATTTAGCTTATTATTAATAAGTAGCTAAAGAGGGTAGCTTATTTATTTTGAATTAAATAGTAGTTTTTATATTAAAATTATTATATTATATTAAACGCGTACTTAGGATATATTATACGTATTATATAGTTGAAAACGTATTATATTATATAACTTTTTTAAAAAGTATAATCCCGTTAAGGTCGATGTTTTATACTTATAAAGCCGGAAAAAACCACTATATAGATTATATTATAAAAGAACGTTTTATAAAATAGAGCCCGTACGAAGGACTCTATAAGCTTTAATATTATAATATACTTATACTTAGCCCTTTAGGGTCCGGTCCGCCTTATTAAGGGCTATTTTTACTTTTATAAATAAGCTAGTTTATTAAAGTTAATATTAAGTATTTTTATTATATACTTTAATAAAACTTTATAACTAACTATAACTAGCTATAGCCGTTACTAAATACTAACGATCCTACTATAATATATTAATTACCCTTTAAATAACTAAAACCTACCTCTTATTTTCTAACTTATTTAATAACTTTAAAATATTCTTTTTAATCTCTCTAAACCTCTTACTTTACTATTATAATACTAAAATATTAATTATACTCTATAATTAATTAAGTATTTTATTAAGCTTATATTATATTAATTTAATATTAATAAGGGTAATACTTATATTAATATATATATTTTAAATTTTTAAGTTAATAGTATTTAATTTATATTTTTTAAACCGACCTTATTATAGTTCGGGGTCCTTTAGTATAATACTTATAAAATCGAACTTCTAGCCCTTAAAGTATTTTTATAAATTAATAAGTTAGTATTTTAGTATTTTAATAGTATATATTTAAAGTAAATAATTCGATAGTAATAGTAATAATAATAATAATAGTAACAATAATAGTATAATAATAATAAGTAGCGAGGGAAGCGTTTTTTTTAAATTTTAATAAAGAAAATAAGATAATAAATATATATATATATATATATATATAAGTAAAGTTAAGATATGGTAGACATAAAGTCGGTGCTAGCTACTTTTAATAACGGTAATACTAATATTTTTAATAATATTTTTTTTGTTTAAATTTTCTACTTTTTTAACTTTCTCTCTTTTTTTTATTTTTATGTTCTACCTTTGCTAGTTGCTCGGGCGGTTCTCAATATTAATTATATAGTATTAATACATAGTATTAATAGATACTCCTACTATTTCGATAGACTATTTTTTTTTAGATTTTCTAACTTTTCAACTTTCCCTCCTGCAAAGTTTATAACTACGGATCATTGACGGCGATATTAGTAACTTTTTTTCTTATAAAGTTTAAAATTAGTAATAGCTAAAAACGTAGTATAAGAGTAGAATAAGAAGGATTAAAAAGAATATTTTAAAATTATTAAATAGGGCGGAAAATAAGGGGTAGTTTTTAATTATTTAGAGGGTAATTAATATATTATAATAGCGGGGTTATTAATTATAATAGATTTGGGATGCGACTAGCAATAGGACGCCGATAACTCAGCGACCGGTGCACGAATCGCATTATAGAAGAACTTTTTAAGAAGTAGAGCCTATACGAAGGACTCTATAAGCTTTAGTCTTATAATATACCTATACCTATATTATAGCCTCGCTAGTTAAGTGCTCATAGCCTAATCTCTTATATTAATATCTTAAGCTTAGTTAGTATTAGTAACTCGATAGTTAATAACGGCTATACTAGCTATAACTAGTTATTATTAATTAATATAAAGTCTTATTAAAGTACGTAATAGAAACTTAATATTAATTTTAATAAACTAGTTAATTTATAAAGACGAAGATAGCCCTTAATAAAGCGGGCCGGACCCTAAAGGGATAAGCTTTAATATAAATAACTAAATATTAGCTTTTTTAGCCTTTTTATAAAAAACCTTTACGTTATTATTAAAGTTTAGAACCTCTATAGTTAAGGGCCGCTTTTAACTTTTATAATTAACTTTTATTATTAACTTTTTTAACTAATACTACTACGTAAAAAGTAACTTACTTATCCTAAATTAAATAGTAGTTTTTATATTAAAATTACTATATTATATTAAGCGCGTACTTAGGATATATTATATATATTATATAACGTATATAATAAGCGAGTGGAATAAATAAGCGAGTGAAATACGAAATTACGACTATAATATTCTAACGTAACTAGGTACTTTTTTCTTATAATATATTATAATATACTTAAGTAAATAGTCTTAAGTTTAGCTTACTTTCTAAGCTATTTAAAATAACCCTTATTTAAGTACTTAGGCTATAGCTAAGATCTATTTAATTAGCTACGTTATGCTTATTTATAAACTTAAGGGAATATAATTATATTATAATACTACCCCTAACTCGTAAAATTTAATACTACTTAAAGAAAAAAAGCTAATTAAGTATATTCTTAATCTAAATTCCTAATTATTTCCTCCCTATATTAATAATATAAAAAATATAACTAATTAACTACTTACTAACCATAACGTACCCCTTATTAAAAAGCGCTAGGCTTTTAATTTTATTAAGTACTAACTATAGTTTTAAATACGATTTTTTTATAAGTACGATTATAAAAGGGCTTAATATAAAGATCTAAATATAATAAATACGTAATTTTATTTTATAATAAATATAATTATAAAATACGGTATTATAAAGTCTAATATTTATAACTTCGACGAGACTAGCTTTATAATAAGCTAGATTATATTTAGAATAGTTATTATAAATATAAAAAGGTATTTAAATATAAAAATAATATCCCACCGACGGAGTAATCCGCCGGGGCCGTATTGTGTATTACGTATTAGGGAAAACTAGGTATATTGTGCTCTATACCTAATTACTAATTAAAACTCCTAACCTTTCCCTACTTCTAGCTATCTAAAGGGCAAGCTATACTTACTTTAATATATATAAGACCTCTTAGTACTAGCCCGCGTAAGTAGTTAGATCTTATATTATATACTCTTTTTTATTAAGGGTTAGGGGGCCCCTTATATATTCCTTTATATTTATAGTATGACTTATATTAAAGGGATTTTTAATTTTATAAAATATAATTTTTAAACTAATATTAATATACTAAATCTTAACGTCCGTATTAGCCTAACTATTTATAACGTTTATATTATTACTTAGTTAAATTCCGTATTATTAAAAGGTACTTTATTATTTCTTAGGTATACTTATATTAGTTATAATAGCTATAGTATTAAGCTAGCCGAGGGTACTTAGCCCGAGAGGGGTAGATTTATTAATAAGTATTTTTAGCCTACTAATTACTAACTATATACTAAGAGTAGAGTAGGTTCTTATTAAGGTAGTAGTTTATATATTAATAAGTTTATTTAGTGGATTTATTTAGTAAATTTATTTAGTTTAAATAGAGTAGCTTTAGGTAATATTAGAAGTAATAAGGATAAAAAGAATTTTTATGAGCTCTAAAGAGTAGTAGATATTAGCCTATTTAGCCCTTTTTCTAGAAACCTTTATATTACTATTAAAGTTTAGAACTTCTATAATTAAGGGCCGCTTCTAACTATTATAGCCGATTATTATAGCTAATTATTATAGCCGACTTTTATTATTAACCTTTTTAAATAGTATTACCGTAGGGTAGTTTACTTATCCTAAATTATATAATAGTTTTCGTATTAAAATTATTATATTATATTAAGCACGTACTTAGGATATATTGCGCGTATTATATAATTAAAAAGTATATTATATTATATAATTTCTTTTAAAAGCGTAATCTTATTAAGGTCGATCTTTTATACTTATAAAGCTAGAAAAAAAACCACTATATAAAAATAATATAGCTTAGTAATTATAAATAAATTATAGTTATCTAAGCTATTAACTTATCGGGTTATAATATCCTATTATATATTATTATTATAAATAAATATTACCTCTTTATTTAATATATAAAATCTAATTTATTATATAATTAGGTTATTATAATATTTAAAACCGGATAGATAATAAAAAAAAGAGGCTTAGATTAAGTAAAATACTTTAAATAATATATAAAACTACGTATAAAAAGTTAATATTACCTCTTTATTATTAACAGATATAAAAGTTATTACTCTACGGATTTTAAATTATATTATAAAAAGAATAATATTGTTATTTTTTATATATTAGCTTATTCGTCTTATTTATTATAGCCCTTAGATATTAAATATTTTAAGCTTTTAAAAACGGTATATAACTAAGAAATTAAAAAAAATATATAATAAAGTAATACTTATATTATAAAAAAGGACTTTTTCTTTACGTTTATAAAGTATTTATATAAGTAATTATAAAACAAAATATTTAGGGAGGATTTAGAAGAGCCGGGCTTATATTTTTAAGTATAAAAAGTATACTATTTAAGCTAAATATAAAATTATATACTCTAATACTTCTAAGATCTTTTTTAATAATACCCTTAGCCTAGACTTTTTAAACACTAAATAACTTAATAAAAGTATTATTATAATTATAACTTATTAAAAATCGAATCGCCCGTTATTAAAATAGCTCCCTAATTTTAATTATTAAAGTTATTAAGTATTTATTAAAAGGGGTACGAGGATTTATATATAAAATTATTTTATTAAAGTTAGAGAATTAAATCTTTTAAAAAAAGAATAACTTACTTAGCTAACGTAAAAGGGTTAAAAAAACACGTCTTAAATAAAGAAAAAGTTTTATAATAGTTAATAAAAAAGACCTTTAGTTATAAAAAGAGGTAATAACCTAAATTAAAAAAGAAACGCATCGGAGTAGTAGTTATTAGCTAAGGACTAAAACGGGTTAATAATAATATAATATTTATAAGAATACTAATTATAATATATAATTATATTAAATTACTAAAGAAATATTTAAAAAAGAGGATACTAAGTAATTTAAATTAATATAAAATTATTAGCGGTGCTTTTTAATTATATTTACGTTATAATTACGATTTCGTATTTTACTTACTTATCTATTTCACTCGCTTATTATATACGTTAGTTAAAAAGTATATTATATTATATAAATTTTTTTAAAAGCGTAATCTTATTAAGGTCGATCTTTTATATTTATAAAGCCGGAAAAAAAAACCACTATATAATCATTACCCTAATTAGTACTTAGCTTATATAATATAGCAATTTTAAAATACTTAATTAATCTTAAAGTATTATTAATACTTTAAAAACGTAGTATAAGAATAGAATAAAAAGGATTTAAAAAGATATTCTAAAGTTATTAAATAAGGTAAAAAATAAGAGGTAGTTTTTAACTATTTAGAGGGCAATTAATATACTATAGTAATAGGGTTATTAATATCTTAAGTTTAGTTAGTATTAATAATTAGTAATAGCTACGGCTAGCTATAATTAGTTATAAAGTTTTATTAAAATACGTAATAAAAATACTTAATATTAATTTTAATAAACTAGCTTACTTATTAAGGTAAAGATAGCCCTTAATAAGGCAGACCGGACCCTAAAGGGTTATTTAGCTTATTATTAATAAGTAATAAAGTAGCTTACTTATTCTGAATTATATAACGGTTTTTATTTATTTTTTTATTCTACTTTTACTAGCTGCTCGGGCAGTTCTTAATTTATTTATATAATATTAATATATAGTATTAATAAATACTCCTACTATCTCAATAGACTATAACAGTTTTTATATTAAAATTATTATATTATATTAAGCGCGTACTTAGGGTATACTATGCGTATTATATAATTAAAAAGTATATTATATTATAAATATTTTCTTTAAAAACGTAATCCCGTTAAGGTCGATTTTTTATACTTATAAAGCCGGAAAAAAAAACTATTATATAGTTCGGGGTTTTTTAATATAATATACATAAGATTAAACTACTAAGTATATCCCCTAAGGTATTTTTATAAGTTAACGAGTTATTAATATCTTAGTATATTAATAGTATATATATAAAGTAAATAATTTAATAATAATAGTAAGAGCGATAGTAATAGCAATAATAATTGTAATAATAATAGTAATAATAATAGTAATAGTAATAATAATAGTAATAGTAATAGTAATAATAATAATAATAGTAATAGTAATAATAATAGTAATAGTAATAATAATAGCGATAGTATAATAATAATAAATACTAAGGGAAGCGTTTTTTAATTTAAAAAAAAAAGAAGTAACGAATATATATATATATATATATATAAGTAAAATTAAAAAGTAGATATAAAGTTAGCGCTAGCTATTTTTAATAATAATAATAATAATATCTTTAATATTACTATTATAAACTATTATTATTTAAAAAGCTATAAACTTAGCTAAGTAAACGGCTTATAAAGTAGTAATATTATACTTAATATTATTATTAATCCGTAATTATAAACTTTATAAAAAAGAAAGTTTAAAAAAATAAAAGAATATTTAAGAAAATAGTTTAATTAGATAATAAGAGTATTTATTAATATTATATAATAATATTTTAGATCCGTGGTTATGAACTTTATAAGAGGGAAAGTTAAAAAGTTAGAAAATCTAAAAAAAATAGTCTATCGAGATAGTAAGAGTATTTATTAATATTATATATTATTATTATATAATCGATATTAAGAACTGCCTGAGTAACTAGTAAAGGTAGAATGAAAAAAATATTAATATTTTATAATTAATATTAAGAATTGTCCGAGTAGTTAGTAAAAAATAAATAAAATAAAATAAAAAATCGATATTAAGAACCGTCCGAGTAGTTAATAAAAGTAGTATATAAAAATAAATATAATTAAAAAATATATCGTATTATATAATTTTTTTTAAAAATATAATCTTATTAGAGTCGATCTTTTATACTTATAAAATATTAAAAAAACTATTATATAAAATTAAAATAATCGCTGTTAATAATACGTAGTTATAGACTTTATAATAAGGAAAGTTAAAAAAGTAGAAAAAAAAAAAAAAAAAACAGTCTATTAAAATAGTAAGAGTATTTATTAATACTATATATTAATACTATATAAACAATATTAAGAATTGCCTAAGTAGTTAGTAAAAGTAGAATAAAAAAATAAATAATATTAAAATAATAAGCTAGTACTTTAAATAGCTCTTACGGGCCCCCCTAAATAATAATAATATTTATAAAAAACAATAGATTATATTAAACTTAGTTATTTATATAAGCTAGTACTAAGAGGTCCTATACGTATTAAAATAAATAAAGCTCGCCCTATAAATAACTAGAAGTAATAAAAGGTCGGGAGCTATTAATATAAAAAGAAATAATAATTAAAACGGTTAATTTTAATTAGTAATTAAGTATAGAGCGGAATATACTTAGTTTTTTTTAATACGTTATATTTAATACGGCCCCGGTAGATTGCTCTATTAGGGAAATTAAATAGTATTATAAAAAGAAACTTAAAATAAGTTAAAACATTATTATATTAACTTTATAAACTAAAGACTTAATATAAAAAAGAAAAAGAAAATAGAATAATAAGTAAAAACTAGCGAGCTAGCCCTTTAGGTCTAGTACTCTAGCTCGTTATATAATTATTAAGAGCTTAGTCTCGTAGCCTAAAGCTAAGCTACAGGGCCTATAGGGCCCTAATACTTACTCTATTAACATAATACTATTATTTTTACTATTCTTTATATTATAATTCAATAATTTATTATACTTCTTTGTTATAACCTAATACGCATAACAAGGCCAGGGCCCCGCCCTACGGGACTTATAACAGCTATTATACTATATATATAAAAGTACGGACTTAAAATAACTCTTTTTAAAATAAAAGAACTATAAATAAGTTATATAACTATAATTATATAATAAAATAAGGAACAGATGCTTATAAATAAATAAAATAAATAATTATAAATAAGTAGGATAGATAACTATTTAGTCAATAATTAAATAATAATAAATAAGAACGTTATAAAAGATATATTTAAGAACGAGACTTATATATAATATAAACTTAAGCTAAGCTCGAAGATAGACTTTTTATAGCCTTTTTAATAATTAACTTAATATTAAATCTTACGATTATTTTTAATTATTTTTATTAAAACCCTTTTTTAATAAAATTATAATTAATTACTAAAGTTTTATTTATTTTATAATTTATAAATATAGCTTTAAGAAAGCTATTTATAACTACGATACTATTACTTAGTACTCGTAGCCTTAACTTCTATTAATATACTTATTACGACTAGCTAGCCGTAATATTCTTATTATTAAAATTAAATTCAAATAATATAACTTTTATTACTTAAACCTTATAATATAATACTCAAAGCCCTAGATACATTTAATTGCTAAATAAGACGCCTTAATAAACGTAAAAGCTCTAAGAGGAGGTTGGATGTTCCCCAATGCGGCTCTGCCAAAACTGATGCCTCAGGCGACAACCGGCGACACTACGCCCCGGCCTACACTTAGAACTATTACCATGTGCCTCATTCGGTAACTTCGTAATCATCGACGCGCCATTGGCAGTCCATACCCATTCTATTTCACGACCTTTACGGCCATACACTCATTCCAATCCCAATCGCGATTCTTTCTCCGGCCCAGAAGCAATCGAATTGATTTGGATTCATCGCCATGTCGACCCGTCAAGCGGCACTGTGAGCACCAGCCCCGAAGCTGTCGAAGATGGACGACCCAGATTGGGCGGAGCCGTTATGCTGATAGTCATCACGACAGGTCGCTGTACCGGCGTTCGCTGAAGTTGGCTCTCGACTGGGCTGTTCATCGCCACCTCTGGAGAGGCCAAGCTTTGTACATCCGCTCGTTGTTCGAGGCCAATCGATCTGTGACGGACTCCAGACAGAAGAGAGTGAGTAATGCGCTCGGCAGAAGTCGCAAATCAAACGAACAACGACCGCTGACCTGAGCCTTTGCAGGAACTTTTGGCTCAGACAGAGAAATTATTGTCGAAATGGAAGCACCCAGAGCCCTACGTGCATCCGACAGCACCCGGCGGTATGTCGTAGTTCCTCCCCGACAAATGACAGCACTCCACGCAGGCGCAGACGATGCTAATAACCATTGCACAGGTTCCAAATTCGAGCGCAACCTTCGAGCACCTATCCTTGACCGTGAGTCCCCAATGTGGTGGACATTGCATCGATACATGCTGACAAAATCATAGCGCCACCCCCACTGAAATTCTAAGCAGCAAGCAAAGGCGTGGAATGGAGAAAGACTGGGATTACAGCGTACGCGACGTTTGGACTGCTCAGTATAGACATGCAACCATGTGGAAGCTTCAGAATGCCTTTTCGACAACACCGTGTCGGGGACTATGGACCGGGACACCAACGTACAACCGTAATATACAAGCCCGGGCTGGCTGATCCAAGCCAAGCGAAGGCTTACGCGCACGCCGTTCAGCTCACAAGCATAGCTTCCCCCCGGTCTCTCTACAAGTCTGTATAATACAACATCACCCGATTTCAATAGCTCCAAGTCGTCTTGTCGCAACGAGTCGCGTGAGTGGTATGACGAATCCAATGGTGCCACCGACCGAGTTCCCGTTTGCTATCACACAAGAGGCAACATCCTAAAAGTTCGAGGAATGTGCCTTATTCACCAGCCTAGAGAAAAGTAGCAACATGGACATGCTGCATATCATATATACGTGTTTCTGTCCAACCTCAGACTTCCCAGACAGTCGACAAAAGAGGAAACAACGCAACGCGCAAACCGACCAGCCATGAGTCAGTACACAGACAGCATCGCAATCAACCCAATGTGCGAAACATGATCTTCAAAAGGTATTCTCATTCGTAACCATAGCTTCCTGCCGTGGTATTATTGTACAACCCAAACGTGAAAATCAACCGTGAACCCTGAACCGTGACCCCGATGTCATGACAACCCAAAGCAGCCGACCAGCACGAAAAAAACCCAAAACCGACACCCGTTTACAACTCTTGGCTCTGGTTCTTGCCAGTCTTGCCAGTCTTCTTGGGCAGCAGGTCTTGAAGTATCATTAGCAATTGAAGTAGAAAAAAAAAGGGACCGAAGATGGAAGGCCAACTTACTCTGGTGAATGTTGGGCAGAACACCACCCTGGGCGATCGTGACGTGACCGAGAAGCTTGTTCAACTCCTCATCGTTGCGGATGGCGAGCTGAAGATGACGGGGAATGATACGGGTCTTCTTGTTGTCGCGAGCGGCGTTGCCAGCCAGCTCGAGAATCTCAGCGGCGAGGTACTCAAGAACTGCGGCGAGGTAGACGGGGGCACCGGCACCGACACGCTGAGCGTAGTTGCCCTTGCGGAGCAGACGGTGAACACGACCAACGGGGAATGCGAGACCGGCCTTGGAGGAACGACTGTGGGATATAAGGTCAGTGGATGAAGCTTGAGCTTGGATCGAAGAACATCGCATAATAGTGTAAATGCGGCCTTTCTTGGAAAGCTTCAAGTGAGAGGGAGCAACTTACGATTGCGCGTTCTTGGAACCGCTGGCCTTTCCGCCGGACTTGCCGCCTCCAGTCATTGTAAATTTGGGATTTGGGGTTGAGTTACGTGAAAAAGTTGGGTATTGAGGTAGACGCGTAAAAAGCGACTTGGCTGAAGGCTGGCTTTGAGTTGGTGATGGAAAAGTGAGATGAAGATGGAAGAAAGGGCGTTGATGGTGGGGAGTGAAGAAGTTAAGTAGTTTTCGCGTTAGAGGAGCTCGATCACGGATCACCAACGCGCGATTTGGCGCTAAGCCTAAACCAGAAATTCGATGTTGTGGTAGACTGGTGCAGGCAGGTGCGGTGCATCATTTTTCTGGGCCCGGGCTAGAAGACGGGTACGTACCTCTTATCAGTTCTGCTGCCGCCCACAGCAGTACCGCTTCTTTGGTGGACGCGAGCTATAGATAAGCCTTAAGGTGGGCTGCCAGCCTGCCAGACGCGACTTCCATTCCATGACAAAGACTCACAGGAGCAAGGTAGCGAGCGATTGCGTCCAGATGCGATCAATGCAAGGAAATAAAACCCCCCGCGGTGCCGCTCCTCTTTCCACAAACAATGCCGGGATCTGCCCACGCCCCCTTCTTAACAACTTTTTTTTTTCCTTCCCAAAAACCATTTCCACTTTCTACATTTCCCCCCCCTTCCGCGCAGGATTTTGGTTTTCGAATTATCTTACTGGCTAGGAGAAGCGGTCATCCAGCCGCGTCTTGATCACCTTCTCTTACGTATCAACCACCTTCCCCCTCGGCCTTGTTTCTTGGACGAACCGCCACGACGAAATCAGCTGGGTACCTTCCAACTTACTGGACTGATGCAATTGACTTTGTTTTTATCTTTACTCATATTCTTGATGATGCCGTGTGTTGTCTTAACGCACGACAATATTCCACAACCCCCCCTCTCGTCCCCCACGTATAGCTCCAACCGGTATTCTCATTCCCGGAACAAAAGGATCCTGAATTTCAATTCGAAAAGTGATCTCTCGGGGAGAATCGGCTTTTACGTGTTTACCATTCAGCAGAGGTCACCCCGAGGCGCATTTGCCATCCATGTTCGAACTTTGACGAACTTCGTTGTCTATTTGTAAATGAAGGACAAATGGGTTGCATCTCAACCACTTTATGCCGTTTGTATGCTTCGCTATCCAGTGACATTTCGACCCCATATGACTTGCATCCGAATGGATCTCAGATCTACCGGAACCCGCTGTATAGCACGAACAGAGTCCGATACATGTGGTGTGAGCTCATGTGAAGAAGCCTAATGAGACCCAGGAACCTGGGCCTCACATGGTCCATCGTTCGGCTCCATCCCATATCGGGTCCGGAGAAATCTTCAAATCGACTGCCCCGCGTTCTGTTTGACCCCGTCGTAATCGTGGACAGAGCCTCATGGAGTGCCTGATACAGCGACCCCTGCATGCCACTCGTGGTGTTTCTACGGCAAACGGGCCCAGCCTTGTAATGACATAGAGTGGAGGGGTCCCGATATGTACTGCAGAGCCCACCGCGTTACCTTCGATCGCGTTTCCACTGGCTGCCGCTGAATAGCGGACAGTGTTTCTCCTGCTAGATGCAACATCCTGCAGGCCAGGTACTCCACGTCCAAGACCGCGAGCTCACGGGCATGCTTCCTTCATCTAGGGGTCGTTCTACCTGAGATCACAGATGTGTATGGATCGCAATGAGCAGAGAATGTCACTGAGCCCCCCGTCAATTCCGAAAGAGCCATGCGGGCCTAGGCCTAATTGAGACAAAAAGTCCAGGCACTGGCTACCTTAGCCGCACCCACCATCGCAAGACGCAAGCTGCAATCAACGCGTCGAAGAGGGCGCATATTTCCTCAAATCCAAAGACTGCTCTCAGTGTCACACGTTCCACTGGATACAAGCGAGAAGCAGTTGCAGCGCGCAGCGTGTAAAAAGTCATACTGCCTTCGTCTAGAGTCTTTAGCAACCTCGGGCAACGTGGACCAGGTAGGCACATATTAAAATGTCCAGATGAGGTGGCTCGGCGGCTCATTGGCATGGCGACCCGAACATTCTCTGCGGACTGCTACAAGCCTTCTGCTCTCGACTTACTATGGATATGAGTGTTGTAGAGATGCTATGAGACGTGTATTGATTCTCAGCTATCACTTCTTTCCGCACCGGCGGTCTTGAGGCGGCAGACGCCGTAGCCGGTAGGTACGCTGCAAGAACGATACGCATGTGATGTTGTAGCTTTGCAAGCATCTCTGATCTGGCTTGTGGACTTTTCTCTAGCTTCTACGAATCGCCAGTCGTCTTGGGCGGTACCAGTGAGTAAATACGTGACCTGTTAGCTTTGCCTGACCGGGAGACTGTTGGTTGGCCTGTGATGGGACGCTGCTATTGGTTGGAGCCTGTTCTGGCAGTCTCGAATGTCCCCTGCCTGCCAGCTCCGTGATACGCGAAAAAAAAAAAAAAAAAAAAAGAAGATACATTGAGCGTCACGTATTTGTTTTTTTAGCGCGAACGCGTGAGTACCCCAGTTCGGTAGCCGCTCTCGTGGGCGGTGGTTACGGATCCTCCATCTCTAGACCCACCTACCCAGTTCTCAGCCAACCAAGACAGCCGATTCCCATTTTACCAGGCAAGGCCACACCAGCGCACGCCCCTGGCACCAGTCCTGAGGCCCCGGTGTGCCACTGATACTGACCACCCACCTGGGCCACCCCTCCCCAAAATCACTCTGTCCTCGCATCAAATCAGTAACGCCGCAGAATCCCGTCGCGTCCAGCTACAAAAACCCAGCCCACCCCCCCAAACTTCTTCCTGCCACATCAACTCTTCCTCACTCCATCATCCAGCTTCATCCACGGTCGCCAGTCGCAATCCATTTCAACCAACTTACTCACGTACTCATTTTCCACCTTCACTAATCCAAACCGCAAAAATGCCCCCCAAGGCCGCCGACAAGAAGCCCGCCTCCAAGGCCCCTGCCACTGCCTCCAAGGCCCCCGAGAAGAAGGATGCCGGCAAGAAGACCGCCGCCTCTGGCGACAAGAAGAAGCGCACCAAGTCTCGCAAGGAGACCTACTCCTCCTACATCTACAAGGGTAAGTGACATTGGCACTTCGCGTTCTTTGTTGGCGCGTCGCATCACGCGACACTATGTATCCGACACGTTCTGACACAGTATTTGCAGTCCTGAAGCAGGTCCACCCCGACACTGGTATCTCCAACCGCGCCATGTCTATCCTTAACTCATTCGTCAACGGTAAGCACACATCGCTCCAAATACTTGCACGCACCGTTTCTAACGCGTCACACAGACATCTTCGAGCGCGTCGCCTCCGAGGCCTCTAAGCTTGCTGCTTACAACAAGAAGTCCACTATCTCCTCTCGCGAGATCCAGACCTCGTATGTCATCTTTCCAGGTCCGAAACCGAATCAGCTAACCGCCCCAACAGTGTTCGTCTCATCCTGCCCGGTGAGCTGGCCAAGCACGCTGTCTCGGAAGGCACCAAGGCCGTTACCAAGTACTCTTCTTCCACGAAATAAGGGTGCTTGTACTGCTTTTCTTTTCGGGCATTGGATTTTACTTGGCATTTGGGTGTCATGATGAGACCTGCCAAGGTTACCAATATCCTTGGGGTCTCTTAATGCGTTACGGATGGTTTGCTTTTTTGGGGGCAATGTCTTCACGGTCAAACGGGGTTCGCGGGTTGTACAATACACCTTGAGAATAGGGTTTTCGGACGAATGAAATCGTACACATGAACATCAACAACACAATTCTACTTCGTTGCAAACGTGCCCGGTGCACACATATACTAAAGTATGAACACAGGCTCCCCAGCGCCCCAGGAGCACCTTTAGCAAAGCAGCCCACAGCGACCCATCTTGGGCACGATATTGAACGCGCTGTCCCGCAAAGTCAGCGACACCGCGATGACCTCCCATGCGTGTTATCCCAGCCCGGCCTTGCTACGCTTGACAACATGGGCGACAGGCTGCAAAATGCCCTTGTTGTTAATCGCGCCCAGCGCCGTACCGCTACTCCAGCCCATTTTCTCGAGCATTGCACGACCTTTGTTTTCCTGGCTCAACTCAGGCGCGGAACCCCCGACGACCTCGCCATCCCGATAGGCGACTCCCGCATGTCCACCACCACCTCCCCTACGAGCCGATTGCCTCTGTACGGCAGCCCGCACTGCCGTATCGTTGCGAGGGAAGTATTTGCGGCCGACCCGAGCAATTGCTACATCGAAGATCTCATCGGCAAATTTGGCGGTCCTGAAAGTGCGGTGGAGCATGGGTCGCCTTTGGTCACCCGAACCTGTGGACTTGGACTTGATGTTAAATTTGCTGGCTAGTTCGTGAATCACCTTGCGAGCATGGTTGTCCATGGGCGGTAGTGTGAGACTGCGGTAATAAGTCAGCCTCCAATACCTTGAGTGCACTCGAAGTGTATGAAACTTGCCTAGGTTGAGTGCCTAAGAGGAATGTTCTTAGCTCATCGGCGATTTGTTCAAGCCCCATACCGTGGGGATATTTGACTCTGAGATCTTCCGGGTTTGCATGTTTACCCAACAATCCCATACTACGCATGGCTTGGCGTTCTTTCTTCCTCTCAGCCTTTTTCAAGCGATCATTCTTCCACGCAGCTTGCATCTTGCCCTCTAGCTCTGAGTCCGAAATGTCAAACACGGGAACCTTGCCCCTGGCACCCTTGCTCCTCTTAGGCTTCAACGCCGGGCGGCTCCAGTCCATGAAGTCGAAATCGTCGATCTCATTCGCAAATCTATCTGCTGCTGATCTGAAGATATCGTCGTCGTCTTGGTCGCTTGAGTCAGAAGGCGGCGATGCGTCTTCAGCAAGAGATTGTTCGAGTGATGCCAGGTAGGAAACGTCCGTCTCAAAAATTCCCCTTAGTGCATGATCATCTTGTATGACTTTGCGCCTTTCGGATCGCCTCTGTGCATTATGGACAGGTTTCTCGTCGCTTTCCTTAGGCGCTTTTCCAACCCCTGCAGTCGCATGTTCCGATTCACTGTTGACGCCTGATAACTCCTCGGTCTTGCTCGTGGCTACGACGGTCTGGAACGAGTCATCGATGCCTTCAGACTCGCTCAAAGAGCCGCCTATGTCACGGCGAGAATAGGCTTTGGCAGGCATCAGGGCTTCGTCTTCACCATACTCCCTCATGTTGGCAATATAGTCAGCAATCAGTTCATCGTCCTCCTGTCGCTTCAAGTCTTTGGCGGCATTTCGACGAGATTTCTGTGTAGAGTTTCCGACAGTCTTCATAGGCATATCCCTGCTGCTGTCTTTGTTTGATTTCACGGTCTTCTCCAGGACGTTGATCTCGGTAGAGATGCCGCCCAGGTTGAAAGTATTCAGCTTCGATTTGGCCTTGGACTTCGAACTTTGCTTGTCTCTGGGAACCTTGTTGCGACCTCTGAACAGAATGACATCTTCGCTAGAGTTGGACGACGTAGGCGATGGAGAACGAGTTGGAGTTTGATCGACAAATGCGTCAAGCCGTTGAGTCTCTCCCACGACGTCGAAGAAGAAGGGAAGAGGTGTGATGGGAGCCTCAGCGCCAGTGATGTCTTCCGCTCCGGACATCGTAGCCTTCTCTACCTCGCGTGGGTCTAGAGAGACATCCGTCATTTCGGCGGCAATATCGACCGGCATGGCCTCGTGGACGTGAGCTTCGACAAGCGAAACAGCAGGTTGAGATTCGTGGGAAGGTGTGTCGGCAGCAGCTTGGCCATCGGTGATGGTTTGTCCTTCGATTTCCGCTTGAGGTCTGCTTGTAGAATTCCCCTCGTCAATCTGCAAGATGCTCTCTAGTTGTTTGAGAGGCTCTGCAGCTCCAGTATTGATGAAGGCAACCGGCCTGTGGCGTAGTTTGGAATCACTGCTCCAGGGTGAGGAGCGATGAGCGGTGCTGCGGGCTTCGTCTTGCAATGTAAACCCTGCTGCGAGCCCGGTTAACTTGCATGCCATCAATGGGAGGTGCTGCCCGAGACGAGTCCCGATCAGAATGGCATATACTGACCGGCTGGGCTAATCGCAGGAACGAAACTGGCTGCATGCCGCTCTATACCACCGGGAGGGCGAAGGCGAGGGGCATTGCGTGGTGGCGCTCGTGCGCCACCTTTTTTCCCACCGCGCGGCATCGCTGCCCACGCGATGAAGAATGTTCAATGGAAGTGCCGTCTATGTCTTGTCTGGGTAGTAAAGGAGTAGTTTCTGTCAACTGGATGTGAGGTTGTAGGAGCTCTGACAACTTCCGCTGAGGTCAGAAATATACTCAGAATGTGGCAAGCCGGCCCAAAAAAATCCCTTCTATTATGCGTACCTCTACTCCATATTCTGTCCCTATGAAAGCGCAATGCGGAGTAGGCACCGGGGGCGAGGTATCTTAGCTTAGATGCTTACCTATGCATACTTAGGGAAGAGCCATGATTGATACCTTAGGTTTGTTGGTTACCTTACCTTAGGCAGTTACTGGATCTTGTCGCATCTGTTATCGATAAGAAACGCTCAGGCGGGGCACAGATCATGAAAGGTAAGGTACCTTATTCATAGAAGTACTGTGGATATTGTATCGACTCGGATACCTAGCCAAAATCCGAAGCCTTGCACTAATGCCCGCTTCGCACCTCAGGTAGGTATTCTATCCTTCCAGCACTAGTTGCCGATCAAAAGAGGACCTGGGCTGCTGTCCCCTCACCACGTAACGTGGGGCAGAAATCTACCTACAGATACAGGCTGCCTAGGTACATTACCGTGCAGCAGTGCTACCTGACAGCCACACCAAGAGCCCCGCTGTGTTCGGCTGATGCGTCACAGGGACAGTCCGCCTGTCATCGGCTCAGATAGCTGAAGACTTGGGCTGCAAGTAGTCTTTATGCTGTTACGGGGGGTTCCTTCCTATCACGTAAGGTCGTCTGGCTGTGCTAGCTTGTCCACCTCTACCTACCTCCTCGTCGCATGCCTTCTTGGTAGATACGGCATTGCTATCTTCATTGCTCATTCACCATCCCCCGACTGACCGACTTCCCATCTCACCAACTTGACCATCTATCACCCCTGCGGCCTCGCATCGATATTGCCTCGAGTGTAATTGCCTAATTGTCTAAGCTTGCACTGTCATCTGCAAAACTTACCTCTGTTTGCTTTTGACAACTCCCAAAGTCGCACCGACAGCTTTCAGAAGGAAGAGCGACTAGATTCCCTTCGTTGTCGCCTGCGCATACGAGATCATCTTTCTTCAGGACGAGTTGTTCCATATCGCAGGTCTTTGTGGACAGGCTTCGCAGTCGAACGGATCCGCCATGGCTGCGGTGGACCTCGGCCGATACCGTCGCATCGTCCAGATGTTTTGGGATCCCCAACCTACCAACGACCATCAGAGTGATCTTCCAGTTTGGTGCTTGGGTCGCTCCTACAAGCTGAATACCAAGGCTACTAAAGATCAGGATACAGACAATCGAAGCCAAATCCCTCCGTCGACCGAGTCTACCGATACCAAGCCAAAAGCCTCACAGGTGTTAGCTACAGCCAAAGCCCCGGAAACCCCCCCGGATTCTGTGTCCAGTAGCTTTTCGTCTTCGCTTGCTTATGATGAGGACTACCTGGAGCAGGACGGTGGCTGGCCTTCGGCATTTCTTGACGACTTTGAATCCAAGTTTTGGATGACTTACAGATCAGAGTTCCAGGCTATAGCAAAATCTACAGATCCACGAGCCTCGTCTGCGTTATCTTTCTCGATGCGTATCAAAAGTCAACTAGTGGATCAAAACGGCTTCTCGTCTGACAGTGGCTGGGGATGCATGATCCGATCAGGTCAAAGCTTACTCGCAAATGCGATGGCAGTCATCAACTTAGGGCGCGGTGAGTTGCCTGGGATAGTTTGACGATTACTATCGCTGCAAGTCCCTTTCGCTGACATCGGTAGTAGGATGGCGACGGGGTGATAAAACTGAAGAGGAGAGAAAGCTGATTTCTTTATTTGCGGACGATCCAAGAGCGCCTTATTCCATCCATCAATTCGTTCAACATGGCGCAGTGGCATGTGGGAAATACCCTGGGGAATGGTTTGGCCCCTCGGCCACCGCTCGCTGCATTCAGTAGGCCTGCGATATTGTTCCTAGATGCAGTCATACAGGCTAATTTCCTAAACCAGAGCCTTGGCCAATGCCCAAGAACACCAGCCTCTCCGAGTGTATTCCACTGGAGACGGACCGGATGTCTACGAGGAGAACTTCATGAAGATAGCCAAACCTGAAGGTTCTCAGTTCCACCCTACACTCATATTGGTTGGTACGAGGCTCGGAATTGACAAGATTACACCGGTCTACTGGGAGGCTCTCATAGCCGCACTACAAATGCCACAGTCAGTGGGCATTGCAGGGTAGGCGCCTCCATCAAAATTAGATATCGCGTACTCACTCACGATCATTACAGTGGCAGACCTTCCTCTTCTCACTATTTCATCGGCACACAAGGTTCCTACTTGTTCTACCTTGATCCGCACCATACCCGACCTGCACTCCCATTTCATACGGATCCTTCTCGCTATAGTAAAGCAGATGTTGATACCGCTCATACTCGACGCTTACGTCGGCTCCATGTTCGGGAGCTGGACCCCAGCATGCTCATTGGTTTCTTGATACAGGACGAGGACGACTGGATCGAGTGGAGGCGTAACGTAAAGCACGTCCAAGGAAAAGCCGTGATCCATGTCGCGGACTACGATCCTGTGTCCAGAGGTGGCGGAGGAGAGAGGAATAGCGCCATTGATGAAGTTGAAACAATTAGTGATGATGATGGTGACACCATCTTGGACGCTTGAGATTCTCCGTCGTTTGCTATGATCCTTCCGCTAGGATCCGAGATCGAATATATGGGCGTTGGAAACGCATGGATGCACATTGCCCGATACAGGGTTTCTTCGCCTGAAGCTGCTGGGTTTGGGATAGGCTACATAACCGGTTCGGGGACAGTCGCATTATTGGCGTAAAGGATGCTCACTTTAATCACGAGGCTGGATAACACAGGATTGGTTAGGTATGAACATTGGTTTCCTTTAAGGTGCGAGTTCGCTCTTCAATCGTTGGATGATTGCCTGAGACAGCTCAGTCTTAGATACAGATTGACTCAGCGTCTCTTTTTCTTAGCGCCTGCTGGTGCCTTTGCATTTGGGGGTGCCCGGGCATGATTGAGATCACGAATATGACTGAAGAGCTGGCTTTTGGACGGAAACGATGCATTACACACAATGCATGTATTCTATGGATCAGGTGTCAGTGATCAAAAGCAGAGTTGACTTTGGATATATCCAGACCGGTACTCACACTGTTAGTTTCGGCCTCCTCCACTGCTTGGCGTGCTGCCTTTTTTTCACGCTTCGCCTTGGCCTTCCCTAACTTCTTTGGCTGTGCCCCATGGCCACTTTCATTGTCATCTTCAAGTGACAAATTTTCTAGACCGGCTGACACAATCTGAGCAGCGGCTTCTGTGCCATCGTCTTCGCTCGCCCCGGTAACGGTGTTGTCGTTTGCGAATAGCCTTTGCTCAACCTCGGCACGCGAAGCATACTCGTCATCTCCGAGACTATCTGACGACGTATCAGTGAGCTCCATCTCATTGATATGAGGAATTGGTCCTGCTGATGTGTCATCCGTGCCCTTTGCGGCGTCCAATTCACTGCGGTCCCGAGTACCAAACCCCCCCTCAGACTCGTCGCTCGGTGTCGCCATCTTGGGCGCGATAGGAACGTCACGTAGACCTAGATCCATATCTTCGTTCTTCATTTGGCGCCTCAAATATTGCACTGCCTTAACGTGTTTTTTACTTCTCTCATGTGCTTCAAATGACTTCTCGCTCTTGAAGGTCTTGTTGCATACAACGCATTCGATCTCCTCTACCTCTGATTCCTCCTCCTCGCTGCTCGAGAAGTGGCCGGTCGTATCGCCTTCATCCCTCGCCTGAGCCCAGTCAGGAACGGATGCCTCGGATAGCTTCTCTTTATTGGCGGCACGTGAGCGTGCAGCTTGAGCGGCAGCGGCGGAACGTAAAGACTCCTGGCGTTCGGCAGCTGTCTGTGTGTTTGGAAGGTAACGCGGATCACGTTTTCGTACAAAAGTGACGAGGAATCTGACTGCGTCATTGAATTCTCGTACGGCTTCTTCACGAATCTTCTTGTTTTCTCTCTCCATAGCACGTCTGATACGGCGATCCGGGGCGTCCACGAGCCGGTATTTGTCCTTCCACGCAAAAGTCTTGCAAGTCGAGAAGCTGGCCCAGGCACTGTAGAAGGCTTTGACAGTGTGCTCATAGCTGTCGGTAGAGGAGCCAAATGTAGGATAATCCGGAGTGTCTCCCACTTCATACGCGCCAGCAGCGATTTCTTCATCAACAAGTTGATCGAATGTCGCCTTGGCAATGCCAAAGAACCCTGAAGCGCCATCTGTGAAAGGAACAGTGGAGTCAAAACGGCGAATGAGGGAGAATATGTCTTCGGTGGACGTGAGCTTCACGTTATTGTACTCGGGGCTGGTGCCTGAATCGGTCGGATCGGCCCCACGTAAGATGGCTTCGCGATGGGAGTCGTACCAAGCTCTCTCCTGGGGATCGGCAAGTACCTCGTATGCGGCCTGGATTTCGGCGAAGCGACGGGTCGCATTCTGGACATCATGGAAGTTTCGGTCCGGGTGAAGCTCAAGGGCTCGTTTTCTGTAAGCTTTTTTGATTCTGTAGGCCCGAGATCAATAAGCATAGACCCAAGCAAAGTCCTAAGAGCATTGGGAGGTGAAGAACCAGTGCGTACTCATCGTCAGAAGCGTCGCGCCCAACTCCAAGGAGCTCGTAGTAACATGTCTTGACCGGTTCAGAGGAGCCTTCGCTCTGGTCTCGACCGGAGGATTGCTGAGCACCCATGACACACCGGAGACGCTATGTGGTGTAAAGCGAATTGGGTGGCGTTATTTGTTGCTGAGTTCGAACCGCCGAATACCTTGACATGCGAGAGCTGCCACAGGATCGCGCGTTGGAGCCGGCGCGTGTTTGGTGAAAGCTGGCGACCGACCAGTCCAAGAAGCCTGACACGCGGCACAGAAAAGTGAAGAAAACCAGTGATCAAGATATTCACCAGGTCAAGGTAACCAAAAATTCACAACAGATGAAGGACTTGGGCAGGCACGTCTGCTAGGTAAAGACGATAAGATATTTCCAAGTAAAGTAAGGATGGAACTTCGTTGTGGTGCCTAGGTAGGTAGACTTTAGGTACTAAGGTAATCCATAAATAGGTATTGAACCGAATTTCATTCCTTTTTTTTTTTTGTTTTTTTTGGTAGGTGCCCCTCCACGCCTTCAGGTAAGGGAAGGAAGACATACCCCGCAACCCCTCATTGCCAGCCATTGTTGATAAGATAAGAAATTAAGGGTTGTTGAAGTTGAAGGTAAGGTTCCTTGAGGTAGGTAGGCGCCGCGGTAGCTAAAGTACTGTGTACCTATCTCTTCTATCTACCTACCCATTCAATATCTGATCTTGGAGAATGGTCATCATCACACTGATACCTACTGCCCATACGAATGCCTTTGCCTCAGGTACTTCATGGAACCACATGGTTGACGCTAGATAAAGACCGACAATAGATGTCTGATCGAAAACCTACGCAAGTCGACAGGTAGGCAGTTGGCAGTGCAGGTGCACGCCAGGACATTTGATGAGCGAGCGAGGTAATTGTCCGTCATTGCACGGATACAGTAATACTCTATATTAGTACGACTATCTCATTACTCGGAAAAGACTGACAATGACTCTTGCGTGGTCCCGCCTGGCATGGCAACGTGCCGACTCCGAAGTTGGTGACTGGGTTGAAGGTAATGAGCATTGATCGAGAGGAGCTACTTTTCGGCTTGGTGATAGGAGCAGCGGGCCCAATCCCACCCTTTTCTGAGGACAACATTGAGTGAAGTATCTTCAATGACTGAGTCCGTGTACGGAAAGTCTGCTCAGGTGTAGTCGAACGACTGCCGTAAGGCATATTATGGCACCTACGATTGCCCTACCTAAAGTACCAAGTGTTCCCAGTTCCCTACCTTACCGTATTGTACCTAAGGTACTTGGTGTCATGCGAAGCAAGGTATGTATGCATATATCCGAACCTCGAGGAGAGTTAGTGACGGGCTGACGGCTACGGATGGGGATGTGGATGGGATGGGATGGCGTCCGGTGTGCCCGCCCATCCATCCATGCCTTGTTCTACCCCCCGCCTTTGCCTCCCTGTCCTGGCCCGTTGTTCGACAGCATGGTCCAGCCCAGCCTAGCCCTCAGCACGTCGTCGAGGCCGGTGACAGGAAACCAATCGAGTTACGTACTTTTGCCTGTCTGCGATTGAAATTTTATATAGTGCAAGTACGCTGCTGACCCTTTACCTACCCTCCCGTCACAAGCCCCCCAACCCTCTTTCTTGATCATTCGTCTATGAATCCAGGGCTATCCTATCCACCCCTCGCAGAGAAAGCCATGTCTTTACGCCCTGCCAAGACACCAGTCCGAGTATCGAGTATTGTTGCACTGCAGATCCAACCAATTTGAATACACCATGAAGTTTGCACACGACTTCAAGGAAACGCTTAGGCGCCAAGGTTAGTGTACCACATGTCATTATTTTTACGGATATTTCCCTCTCATATCCTTCCTGTTCGTCTCATCTCAGACACTCTGTGAGACTGAATGCGATTTTTCTCTCAAACAACTAAAAAATGACGATACATTGTCTGACGCTGCTCAATTTCAGACTTTCCACCCCACTGGATTGATCAGGCCATCCCTTATGGCCAGCTAAAGAAGGTTCTCAAACGCGTCGCCAGGGAACTCAACGATCTGGGGCTTGATCCCGAGACTCTACGCCAACTTCTCGACCCGGCTAATGATTCGCCACTGGCCGCCAAATACCGCCTCAATGGTAAACTCTCTCTGCCCTCTCCCATGTAACGGTGTTCGCATTACCGCCACCCCGTACGCCCCTACCACAAGCATAAGGGCTAATTCGCACACAGCTGCCGGGAACTCAAAGTTACTGAGACCAAAGCTGACTGTTTTGGTGCACATGCGCGACGGTAATGCCGTTGATGCATCACTAACGCCTGCATCCCGTTCCCTCATTGAACGCATCGCCGCCTTGCAGTCCCACGATCCAGCTCAACCGATCCCGGCTGCAGCTCCCGAAGACAACGTACCAACCAAGTCGCCAGCCTCGTCTGCTGAGTCTCTTGCTAATGCTGAGACTGAGTTGTCAGACACCCAGAGATGTCTACAGGTCGAAGGCCAGTCATCGCCAACAGAGCACTATGAGCGTATCGAAGTTCCACTTGTCTTTGATAGTGAGTTCTTTGACATTCTGCAGAGCGATGTCAACAACCTGGATGCACTTCAGGCAAAGGAAGAAAAGGCCATGGTGACGGAGATCGTTGCCTTGAGACAGGAGATTTCACATCTGACGAAACCCAGTCGCCTCTCCAAGAGCGACCTTGCGAGGTGGCGAGCCATTTTCGAGCTGTACCTCGACGCCCAGGTCTTCTTCTCAACCAACGAGCAAGACCACGGGTCCAGAACCAGTCAGACGGCTGCGAAGCAGCTCCAGTGGTTCCAAGAGGAAATCACAAAGAGGAATCTCGTCAAATCCTTCAAGATTGCCGAGAGTCGCGAAGCCCTGGTTCGCTTCTTAAGTCTTAACGCCGTTCTCCTCAAAAACTTGCAGTTCCAGGAAATCAACCAGGTTGCCATCTACAAAATTCTTAAGAGTGAGCCTCGCCCCTTATCAATATCGTTTTCAATCTAGTTTGATTTGTGCAAGAGAAGCTGATTCACGGCAGAATTCGACAAACGTACCTGCCTAGGTGTTTCGAAATCCTTTCCAATTCAAGTCCACTCCGACAAGCTGCTGGCCGACTCCGTGGCGAAAGACATTTGCGCCCAAATGTCCACCGATTTAGTGTCAGTCGTACCGCAGATTAGTGATTATTTGTGTCCAATCTGCTTCGCTATTGCCTATAGGCCTGTCCGGCTAGCCTGCCAACATATATTTTGCATCCGGTGCATTGTCAAGATCCAAAGGCGGAACGAGAAGCACTGCCCTTTGTGTAGAGCAGACACCGTCATGAGGGCGTCCGCGGGTGAGTAGACCTAGTTTGCTGATGCAAAGTGCACACTGACTCACACTAATGATTGCAGATAATCTGGATATCCAACTAGAGAGATACATGCGCAAGTACTTCCCCAAGGAGGCCAAGGAGAAGCAGCGAGCCAACGAGATTGAACGAGGCATTGAGGACTATGGTCCTGAGTACGTGCACTCTGAATGCTCTGTTATGTAGATACTGTCGTGTTTTATTTTCTTCTTCTTTGCTTTCCTATAGATTTCTTAGAGATACCCTTGCCGGTTGTAGGTTGAGCTTTCGGTTGCAACGAGACTTGAATGTGGGAGATTCTTGTGGTCGTTGCTGGCGAGCACCTCTTCGTTACTCTCCAGATTCTTGTCACCTTTTGGCTTCCGCGTGCCTCCGCATCCAGCTACCCATTAATGCTCCAGTCCTACTAAGTTTACTGTGCAACTCAATCATCTTGTGACTTTTCGACTGCTCGAAGAGCACTGGTGAAAATCTTTTGCAGCTCATCCGTCTCCTCCAGGCCGACACTGACGCGGATGAGGTCCGGATCAACACCCAGACCAGCGGCCCAGTCGAGCTCTTGGTAATGGGCCAGCAGTACATAAGGCGATGTCAGAGTAAAGTTCGTACCCAGACTTGGGCCCTTAGCCGTCTCAATGGCGTCGAAGAAGGCAATGGCGTGGGCCGTCTTGTGAAACGTGACCGACAGAAGCCCGCCATAACCCCCACCAGGCAATTTGCAGAGATCGTAGTTGGTTCTCGTCGGATTTACTCTCGGGTAGTAAACACATTTTACCAGCGGATGGGCCGAGAGGATGTCGCAAATTGTCTCGGAACTCTCGTTGATGCGCTCAATACGCGATGCAAAGTCGCGGCTGTTACGCTCCATGAAAACGACGTCCTCTGGCCAGTACGTATCTTCCAGATCCTCGATCCAAGCACCCTTCAGGGCCTGATAGTACTTGCCGCTTGGATTAAGGATGGCACTGCCGCCCATGACGTTGCAGTCGCCCGAGAATATCTTGGTCAGACTGCTTACGACTATGTCTGCGTATTGTAGCACGTCAATGTTGATGAAGCTACCGATGGTCTCGTCCACAACGACGCCGAAATCGTACTTGTCTGCGAGGGTACGGATCCGCGCCAAGTTGGGGCAAGTTAGGAGAGGATTGCCGGGAAATTCACAAAAGAGCGCCAGGAAGCGCTCGCCACTCTCTAGGCGCTTTTCGAGATCGTCAAGATCATCCTCTGAAGCGCGCCCATAGAAGAGACAGCCGGGACCAAACTTCTGTAGGATCTTGAGCGTATCGACGTAGGGGAAGCCAAAATTGACAGATTGGAGGTCGCCCCTAGCGCGCAGCATGGCCCGGTGAGCGTTGTAGATGGCATTCATGCCACATGGAAACAAGTATACGTCGCTTTCTTGCAGGTCCTTTTGGTTTCTCGCGTTTTCTCCCATGGGAGGCAGTGAGCTGATGCTGGCCTCCATGTCGGCAGCCATGGCACCCGCAATTCTACGCTTAATGGCCGACCTGGCGCGCTCGACGAGGGACAGGTCGAGGTTACGGCCAAAGCGTTCCTCGAGAAAGCGTAGGCTTTCTTGCGTTTCAAACGCACTCTGGGGGTTCACCTTGGCTGCTGGGTGGTGAGCCGTCTTGGTGTCGTCGATGGAAGATGGGCGATGGTATCTCTTCGGACCTCTGTGGGCTTTTCCCACTGGGGAGTTGGGCCTTGCCACGGGAACGAAGAGGCCCTCCTTCAATAGACCATGGCAGAACTCCGCTCTTCGGCTTGAGATTCCGTCTCCTGTATGCTGCCAGTACTGCTTGGCAAAGGGGAATACCTCGGGGGCATACACCACGGCAGAGACAGTGGGTGACAGGGAGCGCAGGAGCGGTGAGATATCCTTGGTCATGTCGAGCCCGAAATCAATGACGGTGGCACCGGCAGAAATTGAGGCATCTGCATGTTTCTTTACAAAGGCCAGGCACCTTCTCGCAATACGAGGGGTGGGAAACAACATGGCTTTCTGACCCGAAGGGCCATGTTGGGCAATCAGATCTTCAGCCAAGGCTACAATGCTCCTATGAATGAAGAATCTTGACAGAAAAATAGTCTCAGCCGGGAACAAAGAGTTGACAAGGAAGAAGAGGCTTACCTGGGGTAACCGGTGGTCATCTTATCGACGACCCATGATTCTCCCTCTTCGTAGCCGACATTTGCCTTCCACGTAGGAAGCTGAACGCTCACTGCCTACGCGGGCTGTTAGCAACGACGTCACACATGGCTCTGAACAAGGAAAGGGAACCACATGGAAGTGGCTTCGGCGTACATGAGCAGTGTCTGGCGGGATGGACTGTCCCAATTCCAGAGCGGGCATTGTGACAATTTTGACTTGTGCTTTTTATCTACGTGAACTGTACAATGTGTTAGACCTCATTTAAAGGCGTGTGTGTTATGACCAGTGATCGACTTGCTCTGTATTTCACCGAGGTGATGTGGTGTGGGCTTTTATGCGTCGTTGATCTGTATGAGAATGAGATGAGTCAAGTAGGCTGGAGTTTGAATTGGACAAGATGTGGGTCAAGGCCGGTGCAGAGGTGGCTAAAGTAGGTAAGGTATCACGCAAGAGCCCTCCACTCGTACAGTTTTCTTTCTTTCTTTCTTTCTCCCTCTCTCTCTCCTTCTCTCTCCCGCACTCACTAGTATTGTTTATCTCTGACTCTCCCTCTTTCCATGTGTGGGATCGCACTGGGATTTCAAGTAGTGTAGAATGGTGGCCCTGCCCAGTAGTTGTCGATGAAAATATGCTGTCAATTGCGAATCTCATCAGATTTACCTCCAGTGTCCATGTCCCCGGTTTGCCGGCACTTGACTCGATGTGGGTGATTAGAAGTCAGTATCCGTAGAAATCTGCCAAATCCCCAAAGGATAACTTTTAGTGGAGCGACGTGGGATTGAGAGTCTGTGACTGGTAATTGTTGGTCTATGCCGTGGCATGCGGGGCGCCGAGGATCGGAGTGATGCCCCGCGAGGGGCATTTTATTCGTCTCTACCTGCTGTCTCTCTACCTTACGCAATACGGATACCTACATATAGTACCTTTCTAACATACCTAGGACCTCAGACCCAAAGCCCAAATATTTGAACTTCTTGAAAGTAAGGTAAGTGAATTTGGGCATCTACGACGTGATATCTACCAAGCGAAAGGTATCATAGCAGACCCAAAAACAGAATTGGTTTCCCTCGAGCCCTCACCTCAAGCCTCAAGCCCCAAGCCCCAAACAGACAGCATTAAGATATCGGATGATACTATTGGTGACGGTGATAACCAAACAGTCCATAGCTTTGGTCCAGCCTGTCATCTAACTAGACTATCCATTAATCGAGAGCTGAGGAACACTAGTCGACACCGGTCTAGCATTTCCACAAACTTGGCCCAAGACACGAAAACACCTACACGCATTCAAGAACTTGGTAGACCTCCGTGGAAGCCCATGTCAGCGAGATCAGCCTTGTGAAGAGCTTTTTCTAGTATCTATCTCAGCGTTGAGCAATCCCCAAGCAAGCAAAAGTATCTCAACATGACTCCCATATGTCACAATCATTTCCGTATTGCCCCGGCTTCAGCCTCATCTGGTCGTCATCATCCTTTGTAAATAGAACAACTGCCATGCCATGCATCCGTATCCGTGCCTAAATCGTAAAAGCCAGCCTTTTAATAAGAAAAATATGTTGCAATAACATCGGCACTCGTTCTGTGCGGCCGAGTAATCTGTTGATAATTTTGAGTCGCTCGACATTGGAGGTCTTGCCAGCCCCGATAGCTGTATCAAAACGTTCCGGTGGAAGACAATCCACTGCATTTCTCCATCTTGTTAATGATACTGACGCCTGCTGGTCTTGCTGCCGATACAGCTGATACTATCACTTGGTGCTACGCTGATGGCGTCATCTTCCCAGGCACTACGACCACTGTCAATGCGGCTCTTTGGCGGAGGAGGGCCGCGTGCCGACACATAGGTCGGTGCTCGCGTGGCAGGGGGGTAGGCGAAGACGGGTTGAGTGTTTCGAACCGCCGTTGGAGCTCTACTTGGAGCTCTGGTTGGAGCTCTGCTCGGTGCTCTGCTGGGTGCCTTGCTAGGGACAACAGTAGCCGGCGCCGCCTGAGTGGGTGCCATGCTCGGGGCTCGGCTGGGTGCCACAGTAGGAGCTCTGCTACGCACAACAGTCGGTGGCCTGCTAGGCGCCCTGCTCGGCGCCTTGGTGGGTGCGCGGCTCGGGACGAGGCTGGGGGCCATAGTCGGCGCGCGACTGGGTGCACGGCTAGGTGCTTGACTCCGCCCGCCCAATATCGTCTCAACAGTGGGCGGGGGTGGACGGATGGTGGATTGAGACCTCCCGCTTCGGGCTGAGACGTAGGTTCCAGCATCGTCAACGATGGTGCGGGGCACGGCCGACCTGCTGGCCATGCTGTGTCTTGAGCCTGCGTTACTTTGGTGCTCGTAATCAGTGAGCATAAGGGGGGCGGTTCGGGGAACAGCGGCTTGGCTGCGAGAACGAACACTGCTGCCTCTTTCGAGCTGATAGCGAGACGAGTGCCGGCTGCGGGTGTCGTCGTACAGGTCATCTGCGGCACGGCTTCGAGCGCCGACCTGGCTGTACTTGGCCATGTACTGGGGAGGTGCTCGGTTGTCCGATAGTGCCGGGTAAGCCTCTGGGTACCGGATCTTCTCGACGGTCCTCTCGACTTCGACATAACGTCCGGCCTGCGGATCGGTATATTGATCGGGGAAGGTGGAACGGCGTTGAAACGGAGGGGCGGCTCCGGAGCCATCAAACTCCTGGCGCGGAGCTCGTGCACGTTCCTTGCGCATCATTCCGTAGGTGACGGCAGCGCCGGCGGCGGCACCAACAGCTGCACCTAAAAGACTTCCGACAAGGGTGTTTGTAGCGATGCCACCGCTCGATGGAGAGGGCTGAGATGGGATTTCGTCTCTTTTGGTTGGCGATTCGATGACCGAGGTGGTGACGCTTCGACGAAGCATTGTGTAAGGAGGTTCGTTACCGGGAAATGACCCAGAGCGAGCGGCCATGGCGAAGACTGATGAAAAGGTGCCGGCAGTAGCGGAACCGGAAACAGAAGGCGGCGGGGGGGGCTCGGATGCTGCAACGTCGTAATTCCAATCCAGAATACGGCCAGCCTCCTCCGTGGTAGACTGTGTCTTTCGAACAGTAGAGCCAGCGTAGGAGGGAGGATAGTTGGGAGGGGGTTGATATACAACTTCCATGGTGTTACCGTCCAAGTCGGTCACAGTAGCCCGGTGGATATCGCCACTTTGAGTGATTAAAGCGGGACGAGTGAAGTGATCAGCCGGGACGCTGGACAGCAGGTTCGGATTGGCCCGGACGGCAAAGGCGTGGAAGTCGGTGACAGCGGTGGGGGAGGGAGCAGAAAAGACGGCGCGAGAGAGCTTCAGGGGCTCGCTGGAATTGCGGGCCTCGCGGATCTGGAAAATGGGGGTGAGCGGGGACAGTATACCGTATGTGACGGTGCTGGGAAGTCTGCCAGGACCTGAAGTGGTGATGGCCGTCTTGGAGTCGGTGTCGGCGCCTTCGTTGGCGCTGGCGTTGGCGTCCGGGGGAGCGGTCTGGGAATCCGTAGATATATAGTGGATGCCCAGAGATTGAAAAATGGCGGAGTAGAAGGACGTTGAGGAGGGAAGATGGGAGACGTCAAAGTAGGGAGTCATTTGGGGCGGTTGGTAGTAAAGGGCCGGTCCTGATGACTAGATAGGGCGGCTGTTTGAGGTGAGAGTGAAGCGAAGCGAAGAGCTAGGTAACAGGTCGAGAATAGTTTCGTGTAAGTGCCGTTGCGCTTCCGCGGACGCGAGGGGGGGGGGGGGGGGGGGGGGGGGGAGGGGGGGCGGGGGGGGGGGGGGGGGGGGGCAGGGGGGGGAGGGGGGGGGTGTGGGGGTGGGGGGGGGGGGGGGGGGGGGGGGGGGGGGGGGGGGGGGGGGGGGGGGGGCAGAGGCGCAGACAGGCGACTCAAGCTAAGTAGGCTTGGTGGCAGCCTCGTTGATTTGTGCGTTCCTCGAGGTGGTTGCAAAGAAAATTCCGAGTGAAACTATCCAGGGCAACCTATTGATGATGGTGTGTAGGTTTATGGTGGTGCACTGGTGATGGTGGTAGTGCTAGTGGGTGATTTGGTAAGGTATTGACAGGCAGGCAGCGTAGCACCGAGACAAATACCAGAATGCTAATGACAACAAGAAAGGGGAATCAACCTCAAGCATGCCAGGTCCCGACTCCTGCGTGAAAGGAAATGCTTAAAAGAGATACTTCTTAGTCTGGGGGGGGGGGGGGGAAGAGGGCACGCGCAACCGACATAAACCAAGCTGTGAGAGGGTCAAGACTCAAGCAAGTCTGCCCGCACATATGTGTCTTATGTACCTACTCCCGTCGGTACCTACCTACCTAGATACCTTGCAACGTCTCTGGCAACTCACCCACCTGCAACTATGTACAAGACCTACTTTACCTGGGAGGTGAATATTGGCAGCCATACGGAAGCCAGTACTTTGTCTTCAGGGTACGGCGTGCCTAGGTAGGGTATCATCAGCGGCACATCCATCACTCCAGTAGCACGGGGCCGCCATAAACTGACAGCTTGTCCCTGCTGCTGAGCCCAACCTACCTTACCTTGAGGCAGCTTAACGGAAACCCCACTCGCAAGTCGGTAAGGAGTCGCACTTTTCGTCCAGTGCCTTCTGGCCAAATCCAATATGCAGCCAGCCCGTTCCGGACGAGCCCAGTGTAGCTGCGATGGTGTGTGGTGAACTGCAGCTAGTGGCCGGTGATGCAGGTGGCATGTCCACATTGCGCCGGGACATCCAGCCGGAGACCTCAGACGGGCCACGGAAGCATAGGGCGGACCACTTGATCTTTTTCGGCGCCTATGAAAGATGAGGCTATCCTAACGCCGCGCCAGCCAGTTTAGCATAGCCTGTACAGAGTACAGGTGTACGGATGCCAACTACGTGTAATTTGCCCCATCCTTCAGATACCAGCATTCATTCCCTCATTCTGAAGGGCGACTGACTGGTGTCATTGGGACCGTGGTCAGGCCCAGCCGCCCAACGATGTACATACAACCGGCCACAGGCAAGCGCCGCTTGGTATCGGGAGCTGGAGCTGGGGCTGGGGCTAGAGCCGGGCTACGTGTACGAATACCTGGCAGAACCGAGGAACGAGAAGTCAAATGGTGCTTCAGGTGGGTAGATCATCCTGCAGGCAGCAACGGCTGCCGCATCTCACGATCTGGATCGTGTCGGGAGCATGGTCGTCAATGTGTGGTCTGTATGATGTTGATACGGGTCCTAGTCTCAGTCTCAGTCTTAGTCCGGAGTATTCTTGCGGATAGTGGCACTGGAGCGTTTGATCGTTTCGTCGTGTCCGGCTACTATTCGTCTCTTCAAGCCCCGCCTTGGCCTTTGTTGCTGCAGACTCATTTGTCGTGCCCTGAGTTAAACCAGGATGAGAGTAGCCACCCTCTCGGGACCGCTAGAGAGATGGATCAAGATTGCAGGTATCCGTAGAATCCTTGGTCCAGACGAAAGCTGGAGGCGGTGGGAGCACTTGTGGGAGAGGAAAAACATGAAGAGAGAAGGGAGAAAAGGAAGCCTCCTCGAATGCTATTAGCGACCCATGCTACAAAGGGTTCCATTTGGTATTGGAAATATCCAAGACTGTCTTTCGGGTAATATGTGAGCTAAACCGGCCGAGAAATGCCGCACTGCAGATTATCCAACCCTGGGGAACGAAAGGCGGTCGTCAGAAATCACTTGGTATAAAAGTCGCGTCTATAACTACTGTCATTGGACGGACTGGACGCACGAGTGCGCGGGAGTCCCGTCGGAAGCGTTTGCGGCTTCCAAGTGGTCCGCTGGAAGCAGCACCTCAGTACATAAGGTTCCTTAGGTAGGTAGGTACCTTGGTCCTTGGGTATGAAAAAGCCGCTCGTTGCGCGCGGTCCAAATGAGAAGCAGCTGCCATACTCTGGAAGACGAAGTGAGCGTGGTAAAGTACCTCGGGTATCCATCCACACATCAAAGTGCAAACTAAGGCACATTAAGGTATCTCTTGTATGATAAATTAATAGAAGCTACCTCATTATCCGCTCCACGTTTCCTGTCTCCCACCTCACTGTCCCAAGTTGCTTGACCTGGATTTCCTCGATACCAAATGTCCCTTGACCTAAGGTATTGCCTCACCTAGCAGGCACGGTACCTACCATCTCTTGGGAAAGTCTCTGTGCTCTGCAAATGTACTTTCCAATTTCGCATCTGTCTGTAACTCACCGCATCCACCCCCCCTTCCACCACGTCGCAGCTTGCCAGGCTTTTTCGCGGCTTTGCCTTCCTTGACCGACTTGTCCTGACGTGCTGTATTCTCTATGAGTCTCCATCTTTCGTATGGATATCAAATCCTACAATGAGGTGGTGGTTTGCGCCGTTCCATCTCCGAATACAGATATCCTCTCCACTTTGCCTGGGCACCATAGCTGCCAGCATGGTGCACCCAGCCTCGCACTTTCTAGCTCGCGTGCTTCCAGATCCATCAACTTGTCACGAGATTGTGAGCTGGCCATGCCACCCATTGTCGGATTTCAGCATGTTCAAGTCTCAACCCCCATACCAGAAGGGCACTAATGCAACTATGCGTCCACCTTGCCTGCTGCCCAACCTCCCACCAGCTTGAGTCCCCGGGTCCCCGACATGTTTTGTGAGCTCAGTACGGAGGATTCAGGACAAATGCGCATATCCATCCGTATGGACGCATACATATCTCCTCCCAGCCAGTCGGGCACATCGGTCCGCGCCGCCCTGTTCCACGCGCCCCCAACCTACCCCCTGCTTTTGTCAACTTTGCCCGTCGATTCTATCACATTCGAACCGTCAAGTGGTAATGCGGTGTACACACCAGCCCAGTCTGACTCCCTCACATGCACACGCGGGGCAGTTCCATGCATGGTAAGGCGAACGAGCCTCACTATTGTCGCGTCCCTCTTCGTCCCTGAGCAGACTGAGGTGACCAACAAACACTTCATTTTGCCTTCCATGCCGTAGTCCACTCAGGCATCAATGACAAGCCAAATCACAAACTCAACCGTTGCCCGACACTGTTTTTTCCCATCTTTCGTTCAACCGCACCTATCTATGCTCATCAGTCCAGCACCTTCTTGGCAATCCATGAGTCTATGCGGCAGTCTTTCGTCTTTCCTTTTCGTCTAGGATGCCTTCAACACCTAATTAAGGAAGTTAGACAGAAACACGCGGCTTCGTACCGCAGTACATTCACAGGCACACACGCATTTGGATCAGATTCATAGTAAACGGCATCTTGATTTCTTAACCCAACAAACACGGTAGATACATTGTCTTTCTGACTGGCCTCCAAGTATGAGGCCTTGCAACACCTATCCGCGTAGCCGCTAGTATCCAGCTATACACCATTAGTCCTTGAAACGTCGTCCTTGTTTTCCTTTTCCTTTTCCTTTTTTTTTTTTTGGTATGCTCCCCAGCGACACCGCTGAGCGTTTGGTCGCAATGTACCCTTGTTCATGTGCAAATCAAAGGGTGGCCCATTTTGTCACGGCACTTGCCGAGAGCACGAAGATATTACTCTAACAGTAGCCAAGGCCGCCACCCCTATATGATCCTGAGTAAGGGGCAAACAAAAAGAAACAACAACTTAGGTTGAAGTTGAACTGTCAAGGCGGAGAAAGCGCCTTGGACCCGTTGTCGAACGCCCCGGTTTTGGTTGCAAAAACAGCGACAGCGATGGCACAGGTAACCCAAGTTTCCGAGATCGCGCGCGGACACCATGATGTTGTATCGTGATTCCGTAGGCGCAACCCCTCGACTTTCAATTTGCCGCTCTGGGGCGCATTTCGCACCTCCAAGCGCCTGGGGGCCACCACTTACATTGCCGCTCTGATTCGCCATCGCTGCTGCCTGGATTCGTGTCCCCGCAACGTGAACGACTGAGTAGATGTCGGGTTTCGACTACTGAATGTCCCAGGAATCCTCAGCAGCGTGGCAAAACTTGCTGCAAGCAACGCTGGCGGACAAGCTGTAGTTGCTGATGGAAATCTTCTCGTCGACGAGGCCATCAGCAAAGGTATCGGCACCCTTTGCCATGGCACCAACGAAGACGCAAACACTCTCCTTGGGGGCGAGAGTGTCGATGTAGTCTCTGACGTGTACCAGAGGGGCCTCGAAACTGAGCGTCACCTTGCGGCAGTTGGGCGGAAGGTGATCGGTGATGGGATTCTGGATTACACGAAGCAGCTTCTCCTGCGAGTTGGTCGAGCGGATGGACAGGCGATGCAGCAGCTGAACCATCAGACCGGCAAAGCGCTTGAATGTACGCGGGATGCGAACAGACGGCGAGACCTCGATCAAGACACCCTTGGCGGTATGAATGTAGATCTGAAGCTTGCCGGCCTTGTTGATGGGGGAGTCGAGCAGGGTCAGGAGGCACTAGTCAGTATGGTCAGCATGTTGAATGCAGACACGGCGGGCTAGGCGCGTTGAGGCGCAAAAGCAGTAGCACAAGCAAGGGCAAGAGCAAAAGCAAAAGCAAAAGCAGTTCGCTGGTAGTATCCAACCTGATGTGTAATATCCGGGCGCGCGTCACTAATGTCGCGGTTCATCTTGCGCATAACTCCAATATGCTCGTCGCTGTTGAGTAGCGAGTACTTCTCCTCACGTTGGACGCCGTTGCGGCCGGTGCCGCCATGTGAAGCCTTGTAGGTCTCGAGACTGGCGTTGGAGAGAACGACAATGAGGCGCTGAGAATCCTTGTCGGTAGGAGGGATGGCGGTGTGCTGCTCAGCGACCAGCTGAGGGAGAGCCGGAGGGGGAAGAGACTGGGTGCCTGTTGGGATACGCAGGTTAGCAAACCTATGTCAATGAAGCAGAGCCAGCTGTGTGGGCTTGCCCTTGTGCGAACTGTCTGCCATGTCTTCCATCGTGTCGCGATTGCCTGCGTCGTGCTGGACACTCGATATGTGGTGTTTGGGGTAGGGGACGAGGTGAAGTGTGCAGGGCGGCGGGGTAGCTACGGCTTATAACCACGAAATGCTACGCGCAATTGGAAGTAGGATGACTGGCGCAGAGGCTGTCCGTGAAGAAGGAGGTTCCCGGAATGACAGCGGCAGACAATTGCAATAGGGAGGAGCCCTGGATTCGGGGTTTTCACTTGATGCAAGGGAAAACGTGAGTCGCGCAAGGGACGCACATTGGGAACTTACGAGGTCGCTTGACGCCAGCACGGGCCTCTGGGGAAGACATGTTGATTTTTTTTTTTGGAGGGGGAAATTCGACGATGGGGTGGTGAGATTCGGTGCAGGTTTTTCCCGGCTTCTTCTTCTGTTTTCTCTTCTTGTCTCGTTACACAGACAGGAAGGTGCGTACAGCAGGCGCGTTGTTGCACACAGCAAACGATGAAATGAGAAAGTAGTCAGAAAAAAAAAGATGAAGAATAGTTGAGTGAGCAGATATGGAATAGATCTGGTCACAGAGGTGAGGAGAGGGTGAAGTAAATGGTAAAGTAGTGAGCGCGAGTTGAGAGGGAGGAATGTTGGGTTTGAATTTTCCGACGAGCGAGGGACCAAATCTGAGGGAAGATGATTCAGGCCGAGTTGCGAGGGAAGAAGACAGACTACCTTAGTTGGCTTAGTCCAAGGTGGTGGTGGGTGGGTGGCTTACCTTATGAGGGACACCAAAGTGACCAAACACTTGAGCAAAGGTACCGTTGCCTCTTCGAACCTACTGCGTACCTATGGATACTCACCTCACTCTTGACTGCTGCTGGGGCCCTTGGGACCTTGGGACCTTGGGTGCGGGGTGAGTGTGATGGAAACGGAACTCGGATAGGTACATTTAGTACACAGTGTTGAGCTCATCTTATCACCGAAGCATTGCCCCGAAAGCACAGTTCTCTACAGTGCGAGAAGCGCTGATCAGAGGGAGGCACTTCTGAATCGTCCCTTTGAGTGGATTTCAGCAAACTCAGGCCCACCTTGCTCAAGGTACCTTACCTAGGTATCCGTAGGTTTGTCTTCTATGCAATTTTTTACACGGTCAGAGTCACGGCACACAAGTTTCTGCTCGGCTCGGGTCTCAGCCACTCGACTTTTAGCCGCTACGGCGAATGTTTGCCGAACCATCAGGTGCGTTTACCCGTAACAGAGAAAACTAACGCTTCTTGGGTTCCGCGTCCTCTACCATATTACTTGGTACCCAAACTTGTCAGGTCAGTCTGTTTTGTACGTGAAGGCTTGCCTTCTCTCAGCAAACCCAAGGGGCAGGCTCCGTCTTGGTGCATCGAGACCTACCGAGATCGGGGAATCTAGGCGTCCGTCTGCCGATGCTGCCACTGGCTATTGTCCTTAGTGGTTTTTATACCAGTGTGAGAGGTCGGTGCCTTTAAACACTTGTGGCTAATGATGCCCCGGTAGATACGCAGTGGACGTGTGGGCCATGCTTTTTTGAGCGATAGGAGTACTGAAGAGACACTTGAACTCAAAGTTGCCCAGACAGCGGAAAAGTTAACCGCGATAGGAGGAAGGTAATACAGAAGAAAGCCTCGGTCGTCTCCATAGCAGACGTGTCTTCACATGAGTAAAACCCCTGGTCACTTATATGGTATACGCGTCGGCCCTCTGGGGCCACATGGATACAACGTCGGAATGGCCTTGAATGGGCCATGGAAAATTGCATCATGTCAGTCTGATGCCCCTACAGAGGGTGCTCACAGCGATCAAATTGCGAGGGAAACGCCAATCCTGTTCCGGGAGAGCCCGTTTTGCCTTGAGGTAGGCAGCGATGAGTTAAATTGTCTATAGATAGAACATAATAGTCTGGTTCTGAGGGAAGTACTTGAGTATGACTGCGGCCTTTACATGGCTTGCATCCTGGTGGATAGCTGGCCTGCTCGGAACGCATGGCACCTGACAGACACAACACCAAGGCAGTACATATTCGATCCCAATTCGAAGGCGGGTACGCTTACGCCTTGCTTGGTACCGATCGCTCCGGCTCATCGGGAATGTTTCTAAGCAAAGATAAGTGAAGCAAGCTTATATTTCAGCTCGTAGAACCAACAGAGCGAACCAAGCCTCGGTATTAATTATGACAAGAGAAAGAGACAAAGTAGGCTGATGAGCCGAGATAGACCTTGACATTGCACACCTAGGTAAGGTATCTGAGGTAACCCCCGTGGCCCCGAAACCCGGGAACCAGCTGTCACCAAAAGCCGCAGGCCAAGCCAAGCCACCTTGTTGAATTTAAGGTTATCTTAGCGTCTGATCTTTCCACTCTGTCGGACTCCAATCGAGTAGGCCAGAAAATGGTCTTGGTGTCGGTAAAAACATGGCCCGTTTGACCAATGAGAAGCGAGGAATCATGATCCATTCTTTAATTTTCCACTCTCTCCAGGAGGCTTGAGCATACCGTATCGAGGTCACCATCACAGCCAGCGATCTATTTGAAATACCACGCGACACCCTCAGCACTTCCAAGCTCACGACCTGGTTCCCTCTTGGGATTTCTTCGACAGACCGAGTTCGCTGCCATTGTATATCACCAACCGCCCACCATGTCAGCCCAGACCATGGCGCAAGCCCGCGCAGTCGTCCGCGAGCTCAACGGCGTCGTCGTGAGCGCAGGGCTCATGCAGAAGACGGTCAAAGTGCGCGTAGGTGGCCAGCAATGGAAGCAAAAGTTCCAAAAGGTGAGATACATAGAACCCAGGAGTTATCAGCTCTTGGTCCATGACTCTTATCTTTGAGGAGACTAACCAGCCTCGGCTTCCTAGATGTTCACGAAACCAACGCACTACCTCGTCCACGACCCCAACTCATCCCTTCGCACAGGAGATGTCGTTTCCATTGTTCCCGGATGGAGGACATCACCTCACAAGCGCCACGTCGTAAAGAGCATCATCGCGCCCCACGGTACACCCATCTCAGCGCGCCCACCGGTACCGACCGAGGAGGAGAGAATCGCAGCCAAGGTGCAAAAGAGAGAAGCCAAGGTTGCTAGACGAGAGACGCGGCGGCAGGAGAAGTCTTCAAAATCGACTCCTGAGCCCGAGGTCGACTAAGGCCTGAGATTGGCGGAAGAAAAACTGAATAGAGAACCAGGAAAAGGTATAGTAAGGATTACAACACAACGCTGTATAACACAAAGGAGGAAGGAAAGGGAGTTGCCACAGAGCACTGGGCATCGTATTCACTTCAGTTGACGATATCCTTGGCCTGATTTGTGGCTGGAAACGTGTAGACGAACATCCGAGGTCACTGGTGAATCATTGTACAAATACCAACACTATTGCAGTAGTCTCTTGTCTTAGCCATCTACGCAGAATATTTCGTAAAACTTGATATCTCTTGTTCCTTTACCGATAATCAAGCGCCTCTGGAGGGTATCACTTCCACGTGCGCTCCCCTAGCCAATCGACCAATCGCCATGTCACGCAGAAACAAAGAGAAACAAAAACACCTCGCGAATCGCATGCCTGCTGCCCTGCATCATCCACCTCGCTCGCCAAACTCCTTGGCCCAATCCTCATATTCCTTCAAGCCCGTTTTGCTCACACTCGGTCTGATAGTTGTCAGACTCGCCTCAAAGTCTGCCAATGAAATCGGTCGGATTTCGTCCATGGTCATGTGCAAGAGAGCCTCGCCCAAAGAGCGGAGCGGACCCATGGCCGCATCTTTAGCCAGTGCCGTCACATCGGAGCCCGAGAATCCTGTGCCCATATCAGTATCAGTTCTGATGGCCGTTTCGCCTCTAAAATGACGACGAATACTTACCATCTGTAAGGAGAACGAGCTTCTCAATGTCCGCGTCGGACAGGACATGCTTTTGCTGCCCCAGAAGTGTTCGAAACTGCGTAGAGCGAGTCTCGGACTCAGGCAGCGGTATGTATTGACGCCTCACAAACCTGCGGCGTGCGGCTTCATCAATAGCCCAGGGCAGATTGGTTGCCGCCAAGACAAGCACTCGGTTCGCATCTCCTCTGGTCTTGTCCTTTTCATCCACGGCCCGACCCGCCGCAGCTCGCTGTAAATCACTCCACTGAATGAGAAACTCAGTCTTGATCCTCCTTGTCGCCTCGTGCTCTCCCGACCCGGACCTCTGAGAAAGTAACGAGTCAATTTCGTCAACGAAGATGATGCTTGGTGCCAGAGTCTTCGCCAGAGAGAACAATGCTCGGACGAGCTTCTCGGACTCGCCCAAGTATTTACTCGTCAAGCTGCTTGCTGATATCGAGAAGAATGTCGACCGTGATTCTGTTGCTACAGCACGCGCCAGCATGGTCTTGCCCGTGCCTGGCGGACCAAAAAGCAGCATTCCTCTTGCAGGCTCCCGAAGTCCCATGAACAAGTCAGGTCGCAGGAACGGGTAAACCACGTTCTCCCTGAGTGCGTTCTTGGCTATCTCTAGGCCGGCAACATCGCTCCATCGGACCTCATCGCCCTGTACAATGATCTCATTGAGAATTTGCTTTGCGGCTGCCTCGTCCACGCCGGTTGGAAGGTTTTTCATAATCTTCTTTTTCGTTTCCTTCCAGGCTGTCTTGAGCGAAGAGCCCTCTTTTTCATCGTCGGCAGATGCTTCGGAAGAAGGGCCTTCAGCATCAGCTGCGATTGCGTTTTCTTTCCTCTTTCCCTTCCTCTTCTTGCCAGGTACCTTCGGACTTGTTTCTGCGTTGTCCGAGCAACTCGAAGATGAACGGCCCCGCGACAATTGCACGTTACGATGAGATCTATCGGCTTTATCCTGTTCTGATCCGCTCGTGAGATTATTATTGGGCCGGGTAGGTATGTCCCCGACTGGCTTCCTCCGTATTCTGGCCACGTCCGGCGTAGTCTTGCGTCGTAACTCTGACTCGTCAGCGTCAGATGACGGAGGCCGTTCATGAGGCGATGCTCTGGATCGTGAGACTGAGGACGTTGGGTCCCTTGAACGCGAGGTCCGCTCTTGTCTTGGGGTGCCATACTCGACCCCTGGAGCATCTTGATAGGACATGGCGTTCAAGGCACTCGATGCCGCACTCACGGACAAGGCTGATGGTCGCACTTGCGATGAATCCTCAGATGTTCTTGCACTACCAGTCGCATCTGAGAAAGACGGATGAGCTTCTCTGGGCGTCACGAGCCGACGGGTATGTACGTCCCATTGCATGCCAGACGAGGGCGGCGGCTTGCGGGACTGCTCTGCAGGCGTGACAGGCGCAGACGATGAGACCTCTGGTACTGCTGGCGACGCTCTGGAGAGTCTTTCTCTAGAACTCAGGGCAGTCCATGCAAGAGTTGCAGCTTTGCTGGCACCAGGTCCTTCGGTCTTGGACAATTTTCGACTTGACTTTGCAGATTTGTCGCCTGGCCTCCCGCTCCGCAGGGTGGTCCGCATGGTGTATTTCTCAGGGCTCGGAGACCTCATAGTCGGCTCCTTCCTAGACGTTACTCGGGGAGAGTTTGAAGGGCCGGCAAAGGGAGACGTCACGGGACTTTGGTCGCGACCGACTACAGCCTGCTCAGATGATGTTCTGTAGGGCAACGACGGTCTTTTGGGCAACGCGGGCCGCGAGAGATCGGGATATCTTATAGCTGGAATTGTGCCTTGGCCAATGTAGCCTCGTTCAGGAGTAGACATGGTGTATGGGTCGGGGGAGATAGAGCGGTTCGGGGTGGGTGGGTTATTGGGTTGAGGAGTCAAGGCGTCTTGTCGGGATATTCGTAACGCTTCAAGCAGGTCAATGCGCTCCTTGCACTGCAGTTCGAGCTTGCGCAAAGAATCTATCAAGGCGTCTTCTGTTTCGGTTCCAGCAACGTAATTGGGTAGTAGCTTGGTGATGCGTTGGTCGTTGAGCTGATCTAGGGCATTCCTCCAGCATCGCATCGCCTCGGTCTCATCACCCTAGAACATGGGAAAACCTGAATTAGCACAGACAAATCATCCTTTGGTATGCCACGCCATTGAATTTCGGAGCAAGCAAAGATATACCTGGCTTTCATAGTAAACAGCAGTGGAGCATTTCAAGTAGCTGTCGTCGTATGTCTTCTGGAGGATGGCAAGGCCCCGAGAGCGTGACATGGTACTGGAAGCCAGACCATAGTATGTCCAAGTCTGAGTAGAGACGCGAGATGGTTCTGACGTTGGGGCAGAAAATTCGTCACGATCCGGAACGTCGAAACAGTCGGGATGAGCTTTTCACAGCGGAGGATGGAGTTGAGCGAACTGGAGCTGAGGTTGAGGTCAGGTAGAGTTCAAGGTCAGGATGCGGTGCCTTTGTTTCTCCCGCAGAGGGATTGTCGGCGAATGATGGCGGGGGGCAACTGAAGGCTAGCGGGCCGCAGTGACGTCGGTCTTGGTGGCTGAGTGGGGGTAAAGCAATAAAAAGAGACGGCAACTTCCAGCGTAGGTCATCTGTACCTTAGGTAGTGCTGCACGCGTTAGTGGCTAGCTCTCTCCCTTTGACATACCTACCTTACCTACCAAACAAAGGCAAGGTAAGTTACCTGCCAGGGGAACACCACTACCCAGGATCCTAAGTGCCTTGCTAATAGGAGAGGTAATGAACGTAAGGTCCCGTCGGTCAGGTGTCTATTTTGCCAATACATAAATATATCTTACCTCGGGGTATCTATAGATACTCCTACAACATCAGTCGCACACATAAGTAGGCAAGGTACTTAATATAGTATAGGTAGGTTAAAATACCAAGACTCCCAAGCACCTCATAGCAAACCTAGAAATCTATCACGTAATAGGAATAGTAACCGTATCTTACAAAGTGCCCGTCACGTGCTAAATCACGTATCTATTTTAAATATTATATATATAGACCTTTTCTTTTTATTTATTTTTATTTTAATATATTAAGCTATTTTTATTATACTCCGTATACTTATTATTACGTACTATAACTTATAATAATTATAAGCCTAGCTCTTAGTTAAAACCCTATATTATAATAACGTACTTATTAATACGATTCTTACGATCTTTTTAAAATAATAAATATACTTATATTAACTTTAACTTAAGCTAAATTAACTAGTTATAATAATTAAATTAAATAATTTAACGTACTCTATATTATAAATAAGGGCGTTGGGGTTTAAAAATACGTTAACCTAGACGCTTTAAATTTTAATATACTCCTTAACCCTTTTATAGCGCTTATTTTACTTTTTAAATTTAAATAATTAATTATAACTTATAATAAAAAAGAACTACGAGCTTATTAAATATACTATAAAACGTTTAAAAATAACTAAAAAAACTAAGAAATTTTATATTAATAGTTTTTAAATATAACTCTTAATATAACCCCTTTAACTTCTTTAAATATAAATAACTTATAAAACTAAGCTAAGTTTCTTTTTATAAAGCTAACTAAGCTACTTATTTTACGTAAATAAATCTATCCCTATATTATACTTATAAAAAGGATCTATACGCTTAAGAGTATTTAAAAATAATAAGAGATCGAAGCTAAATATAAATAATTTAAAACTTAAAAACGTAATACTATTAATATATATATTAAACTCCTTACTTAGTAATTAATAAAATTAGTTAACGTTACTCTTTATAAATATATATTTTAAAAAGTTACTAAGGACGGTACTAAGTTTAGTATATAATAAATCGTTAAATATTTAAAATAAGAATTTGTACCCTCTAAAATAATAGTTAAAAATATAGTTTAAAAAGAATATTAATAAGCCTTTAATAAAATAAGGACTAGAATTAACCCCTAATACTAATATAAAAAATAGTAGTTTATTTATTTTTAAGTTAAAACGTATAATATTTTAAAAATTAATAAAAAGATTACCGTACTTAACTTCTTAGTTATAATTAAATCTAAACTTAACCCTATATAGGGCTAACGTATATATAAAACTTTTAATAAATTAATAACTTTCGGAACGTATACTAAGACCCTTAAGGAGATTATATATATATTTAACTTAGTAACTTAGGACGTATATACTAAACGGCTTTTAAATTAAAAAAGGGCTTATTTTACTTTTATTAAACGCTCTAACTTAGTTAATAATATAAATAATAAGGGTAATATTACGTACTTTTATAATTATATATACTTATAGCGCCCTTTAATATATTAAAAGTTAAAATAAGTACTTATAAGCCGAAATACTAATAAGTTATTAATACGAATATTAAAAAGCTATATAGAAGAAGTCCTTATTACTATTAAATTAAGTAAATAGAAATTATTTTATAATAAGCTTAAGAAAGCTAGTTAGTTAAAAAACGATAGAACCCTTAAAAAACTAGGGTTTTTAAAAAAATCTTCTAACTAACTTATAGTGAGCTTATTAATAAACTAAAATAAGGGCTACGTAATTACTATATTTATAAAAAATTAGGACTTAAAAATAAACGTAATTTTTAATACCCTTATAAATAACGCTTATTCTTTTTTTTAAAATATAGTAATAAATAGCTATAGAATAATATATTTAGTTAATAATAAGAGCCTATTTAAACCTAAGAGTTACGTATTATTAAGTAATAATAACTATATTAAATTAGGAATTATTATACTACTTATTATTATATATAGTACTTATATTATAAAAGGCGTTTTAAATAAACCTAAAAAGAAAGGAACTTATAATTTAAAATTTTAAAACGTCGCTTATATTAAAGGATTTTATATTAATATAATCTTAAAAACTTTACTAAATAGAAACGTATTTTAATACTATAGTTTAGATTATACTTTATAATAGGGAATACTTTATAAGAGTATTATTAAAAAATAGCTTATTTAAAAAAATAATTTAGTTTTTCTTAAATATAAGCTTTTTTAATCCTATCCTTTTTTTATAAACTTTAAATATATTTTATAGAGCTTAGTTAGTATTATATTATTAATTAGCTATAGAAAATTCCGTTATTTATATTAATATATTTATAAGAGGTCTAATAGCGCGCTCTTTTAGTATTTTAAAATAAGTTATCTTAAACCTAATACTTTTTATTAATTACTATATAAAACTCGAAATATATATATTAAACCTCTATTATAAGTTAAATATAAAATATATATATTATTTAATACTAAGATAATAGTTTTAAAAAGATTACTTTTAAAAAGAGCTTTATAACTATAATACTATATATATTAGGATCTCTTTTATTTTAAACTATTTCTTAATAAATAATAATATATATTTATAGCTTCTAACGAATATAGTAAATAGCTTAGGGAGTTCTTTTTAAAAACTAAAATAGAAAAAGAAGTACTTTTCGTATTATAAAGCTTTAAAATAGCAATTCGTTATTAAAAAAAGACTTTAATATATTTTTTTAAAAATAATAATAAAACCGCCCTCTTAATTATAAACGTTAAATATATATATAAAACGTAGTATAGTAAGCTAAGAATTAGAATAGAATTTCTATTTTTATATATAAAAGAACTTATAAATAACGTAAAAAAAGTAAGTTAACTCGTAATTACTAAAGCTTATAAAATACGCCTTTTTACAAACCTCCTTATAAATTTATAAAATAAAATAGTATTAATAATAATTTTTATTTATAATATTACCTTATAAAAAGCTAATAAAAAAGATTTACCTATTATAATAAAAATTAATCAATAAAAGTAGTATTAATATTAATAATAAACGGGTTACTAAGTATAGGATTCTAAATTAGTAACCTTATACCTTAATAATTTCTATATATATAGTTATTAAGTATACCTTTTTTATAGGGATTATAAGAGGGGTATATATTAAAAAGAGTTTAAAATACTTCTTTATAAATATATAGGATACTTAATTAGATATATACTAAAAACGCATAACTTATATAGGGTCTAAGTACTTATATTTAAATAAGTATTTATTACGAGGAATATTAAGTTTAATAAAAAAGTTTTTTATAATCCCGTATATAAAGAATAAGTTATTATAAGTAAGTAAGTAAATTTAGTAATTTAAAAAATATAAAAACTCTTTAATATTAATAATAAGTTAGTTTAAATACTTAGAGAAGTAAATCTAGACTTCGAAAATACTAATATTTAAAATAATTTTATAATCGAGGATAGTATTATTATTAAATTTTTAACTATTTAGGACGCTAAGTAACTAATAAACGTACTCTAAGGTATAGTTAATAAGGCTAAAGAGGTTAATATAGTTTTATTATTATTATTAATTCTTAAAATAACCCCTTTATATAAGCTCGGGGGTAGGGATAAAAAAGGGGATATAATAACTAAGTTATAAATAGTTTTACGTAGTTTATAGTCCTCTTTATGAGCGCTTATATATATTATAGAAGTTCTCGAGCTTTTAATTCTTAATAACTCTTAATAAAATACTAGAGTACGTAGTAAATAAGGTATTAATTACGAAAAAGTAATTTTTAATATTAAAATCGACGTTAATAAAGAACCCTTATAATAAACCTTTATTATTATATAAGAATAGAGCTTATAAAAACTACTTTATTAAGTACTAAGTAAAGCTTTATTAAGTTTTAAATGTTTAAACTAGGCCCATAAACCTTTATAACGCTTTAATAATAGTATTTTCGTAACGCTTTTATATTTAAATATAAAAAATAATAATTATTATAAATACCGCTAGGACTACTTTTTTTTTATTTTTATACCTAATTAGTAAAAAGTTATAAAAAAAAGTAATATAAAATATATAATACTTTATTAAGTAGTAAAAAGAGTAGTTTATAAAACCTATTTAGAGTACTCTAAAAAAGTTTAGAAACTATAACTTATTAAAATTAATTTTTAAAGCCTACTAAAAAAGTTTAGTAATATTAAATATCTTTTATAGTAATTACAAAAGCTATTTAGGGATATTATAAATATAAAAATAAAAAAGCTAAGGGATATTAGTATATAGGAGGAAGTTAACTATAATCCTAAATAAGGGATCTTATTTTTATTAAAATAGGTATATATTTATAAATATAACGTTAATAACGAGGTTTATAAAGTAAAAGTACGTATATATATAAAGGGGGATATATAACTACTTAACCCCTTATAAAATACGTATACCTTAATACTTATTATAAAAGCCTTTAAGTTTATAATAATAATAGCTACTTAATTTAATTTTAAAACTAATTAGTATAATATTATTAACGTATTCTTTAATACGCTTTTTAAGAGCGAGAAATTAGTAATTATTAAACTCTTAAAAAAATATAAAGTTATTAATAAAATAAATAAGCTCTAATACGCTCTATATAGCCTCTAAAACTTACTAATTCTCTAGTTCTAAACCTTTACTTTTATACTTCGTAATATAAATATAATATATAGCTACGAAAAGATTTATATTTATTAAACTATAAATAAGAAAGTAATATTAGTATTTTACGTTAATAATTTTATAGTTCTATATTATTAAAATAATTAAAAAACGGCTTAGGGGATTATTAATAATATAAAAAAATATATTAACTTTAAAAAAAATAAACTAATTAATTATTTCTTTAGAATATAAATTTTACGAGACCGTACTATTTATAAGGTTTACTTTATTTATAATATATATATTAAGCGAGTTATTAAGCGCTTCGACTTTATAAATTTACTATATCTAGCTACCCCTCTTCTTTAAAACGAGCTTAAACTAAATAAAAGGTAAGTAATAAAAAAGGAAATAAAAAGCTATTAAGAAAAGGTTAGAAGTATACTTTATATAGTTATAATAATTAAACTAAATATCGCTTTTACTTATTTATAATTATTATAGTTCTTAACTAACTTAAGTATAACTTATATTAAAATAATTAACTACTATATTTAATATTTTTACGTAATAAAATATCTTATACTTTATTATAGTAGTATACTAAGTATATAATTATTATTTTTAACTAAAAATACTAGCTTTATAAATAACGAAGTAATATAACGATTATCTTAAGGATATATAATATTTCTTTTTAATAGCTTAATTTAATAAAAATTAATACGCTAAGTAATAGTTATAATATTAATTACTAAAGCTAAGCTTTTTTATTTTAAAAAAACTATAAAAAAGACTATAGTTTTAAAAAGCCTTTTTAAAAATATTACTTTTAACTTAAGAAAAGTATAATTAGTTAACTACAATAATTAATAAATAATTTAACTCGTTATAAGAGAAGGGGAAAGAATAGCTACTTAACTTCGCTATATTAATATATAAAATATATAACTAAAATAAGAGTATATTAAAAGTAGTTTCGAGGTTACTTATATATTAATAAAAATATACTAATAAATAGACTTATTAAAAACCTTTTACGAGCTAAGTTTAAATATTTTTATATACTTTTTAACTTTTATAATACGTAAAAAGTTATTATAAATAGCTAAAATAGTTAAAAATAATTAATTTAGGCTACGCTTAGAAAAACTTAATACTTAAAAATAAATAATAAACGGAACTTAAAGTGCGGCCCGGAGGCTTAAAATAAATAAAATAAAACTTTTCTTAGCCTAAAGGCCTAAATTCTTAAAATAACTTTATTTTATAAAGTATATATATATAAAAATAAGACCTGCCCTTTCTCCGGAAACCTCTACGTCGCCATCAAAGTTCAGAACCTCTGCGGTTGAGGGCCGCCTCCGACCATTGCGGCCGACCATTGCGGCCGACCATTGCGGCCAACCATTACGGCCGACCTCTG